>NC_057798.1:511879789-512024529 GCF_018294505.1 Triticum aestivum | reverse complement strand
CCACACACACTAACCAACCCCCTAGGCCACTGACTAATGGGCCCCACGCCCTAATTAACACAAATTACATCTTCTGCTTAATTAACTAACCCCGGTGGGCCCACGTGTCAGTGTTGACTACGCTGACGTGGCCGTTGACTTGGTCCCACCTGTCAGTGAGCTAAGCAGCCCTGTGACACTGACGTGTGGCCCCCACACGTCAGGTTTCACCTGGACGGCGCCCGTTGACCTGCTGACGTCACTATGAGGTCATGCTGACGCAATAATTCCTTTCTAGAATTTGAATAAATCTTAAATGATTTAATATTTTTAGAAAATGTCCAAAACTTCTAAAAATCATATAAAATCAACCGTAACTCAGAATGGAATAAATTATATATGAAAAATTATCAGAAAAATTCAAGGAATCCGTCTGTACCATTTTCATGCATGTTTGAACAACTTAACCTCACTGTTTAGACCAAAACATGATAATGCACTATTTGAATTCATAGTTTGAATTTGAATTTGAACCTAGTGTTCAAACCAGCACCATTTAACCTGTTGCTAGATGCATTAGCCCAAAACACATTCGTATTGCCATGTCATAGCATGCATCATATTGTGCATTGCATTGATCGTGTTTCTTCTGTGTTTGCCGGTGTTGTTCCCCCTCGGTAGACGCTGTACCGATGATGTGATCGTTGACACTGATGAAGACTGAATGTTATCTTCAGAAGTACCAGGCAAGCAAAAACCCCTTTTTCATTCTGATACAATCCTACTCTCTCGCTCCTGCTCTCTTTTACTGCATTAGGACAACAACAACATATTTGTTACTTGCTGCGGTAGTTGAACCCCTTTATCCTCTGCATGACCTATCATTGCCACAGTAAATAGATGAAACCCACTAGCATGAGTAGGAGTTGTTTGAGCCCTGTTGTGCCTACTCATTCATGCTTGTTTGTCATGCCTGCTATTGCTTAGAGTTGTGTCAGGTCTGATTCATCGGGAATGAATCAGAGGTGTATGAACACGTCCTACTATGTGTGAGCTAAGTGTGTGAACACGATTTGGTAAAGGTAGCGGTGAGAGGCCATGTAGGAGTACATGGTGGGTTGTCTCATTGCAGCCGTCCTCAGGAACTGAGTTCTGTGTTTGTGATCCATGATTCAGCTACTACCACGCATTGGGCCCGAAACCAATGGACCCTCTCGGCTTCTTAATCACCCTTGTCCTCTGTCCAGGAGTTGCAAGTAGTTTCTGGTGTTTGTAGTATGCTGGAGGCCGTGGGCAGCGCTGACCGGAGGGGTGGGCTGTGATGCGGTAGGTACGTGGCACGGTGTACCGAATACCCGTTAGGTATCTCGGGAACCCTGCACACATCGTTTGGGGTTGTGAGCGAAACTCCGGCCGGATCTCCTCATGGATGGAACCCGAATAGGCGATAAACCTGGACTAGAGACTTGAGTGTTTAGGCAGGCCGTGGCCGACACCCATGTTGGGCTTCCGCTTGAAGGTTGCCGAGTACATGTCGTGTAAACGGCGGTAAGTGGTGAGAGCGTGTGTGAAGAAGTACACCCCTGCAGGGTTAACATTATCTATTCGAATAGCCGTGTCCGCGGTAAAGGACTTCTGGGTTGCCTGTACAGTTCATAGACAAGTGAAAGTGGATACTCTAAAATACGCAAGATCAGCGTGAGTGCTATGGATGCCGTTCTCGTAGGGAGACGGGAGCGGATCCATAGTGGTGTATTGATATGGTGAATATGTGGACTCGTGTGCGCCACCTCAAAAGAGTCGCTTGCAGTCGTAGTTCAGGATAGCCACCGAGTCAAAGCTGGCTTGCTGCAGTTAAACCCCACCATTCCCCTTTGTTGATAATGATGCATATGTAGTTAGTTCTGATGTAAGTCTTGCTGGGTACATTTGTACTCACGTTGCTTAATTTATGTTTTTGCAGAGAGACTTCAGTCTCACTAATAGTTCCACGTGGACTTCAACGTTTAGCTTGTTACCTCAGCTACGATCTTGTGCCCTCGGCGGGATCTGGTAGATAGTCAGGCTTCTCAGCCTTTTTCATCTGTAGATGTCTGTACTCAGACATGTTGAGCTTCCGCTTGTGCTTTGATTTGTATGCTCTGAATGTTGGGTCAGGAGACTCATGTTTGTAATATCTCGCTCCTCGGAGCCTATTGAATAAATACTTGAGTCGTAGAGTCATGTTGTGATGCCATGTTGTGTTTGCACATATCGAGCATATTGTGTGTATGATTGAAATGCTTGGTATGTGTGGGATCTGACTATCTAGTTGTTTACTCTTAGTAGCCTCTCTTACCGGGAAATGTCTCCTAGTGTCTCCACTGAGCCATGGTAGCTTGCTACTGCTCCGGAACACTTAGGCTGGCTGGCATGTGTCCTTCTTTGTTCCTGTGTCTGTCCCCTTGGGGAAATGTCACGCATTGAGTACCAGAGTCCTGTTAGCCCGCTACAGCCCGGTTTACCGGAGTCCTGCTAGCCCAGTGCTACAGCCTGGATTCACCCGCTGATGACCGACACGTTCGATGCTGGGTCATGGATGCCTGTCCCTGTAAGTCTGTGCCACTTTGGGTTTACGACTAGTCATGTCAGCCCGGGCTCCTTATCATATGGATGCTAGCGACACTATCATATACGTGAGCCAAAAGGCGCAAACGGTCCCGGGCAAAGGTAAGGCGACACCCGTGGGGATACCGTGCGTGAGGCCGCAAAGTGATATGAGGTGTTACAGGCTAGATCAATGTGACATTGAGTCGGGGTCCTGATAGCGTTGGTATCAGAGCTTGACTGCCTGTAGGATTACCAAGCCAAACTGGTCGAAGTTGAGTCTAGAAATTCTTTAGTTATATAAGGGAATTGATTGTGGGATGAAACGTAAGGCTCTTTTTACTCCTTATACCTTATACCCTTCTGATCTGAGTCATCTTATCTTTCCTACGGGGATTAAGAACTAGGCTATCTCTTCTTTCTATCAGGATCACGTGTTACTAATCCATAGACTTATAGAATTGTTGGAATCAAGCCTCAGTTCAGTTTCTACCTCTGTATGTTAATTATTGATCTCGAGACCTTGATATTGTGCCTCTGAGTGGCTATGCCACCATTTTTGTAGCATGTCTCAAATCTTTTTGAGCATTTATAGTTGTTATGCTGTCCGAGTCATCCCAGGTTTCTAAATAGTCTGATGCATTTGCAAATCCTTTCTTTCCGTTCCCGATGTCCCTTATGGTCAGAATAAGCACACCAACCGGTGCGTTGAGGTAATTTATTGCCTTGACATATATGTTGGAGCTACTATTATGACCCTAGGTGTTTTAGGGAGTCACCTAGTAATCTAGCAATGTTTTGTGTTCCCAGTGTGAAGATTCTGGCCATCATTCTCGAAAGCATCTCATGGTGCTACTTAGGAGTAGGTATTCTATTCCTGGGTTCTTGAACCCGAGATTCACTCTACTTACTTCATGTTGATAGTGTTTGCTAGTTCCTTTAGGTTATTAGTAACCTTTGCGATAGTCCTCGAGGTTCATGGTACATCCTTCTTCCAATTACCATGAACCATTCTTGGCAGGAGTTCTTCTGAACCAAAAGATGACAACAAGAGTGCTCCCGATGAGTTCTCCATGCTATATTGTGACTCTGCCAGCTCAACCTTTCTGCATGGGTTATCCAGAAGAATTATGTTGAACCTGGTTCGACATACTAATCTATGCATCCACAACTCAGAAAGTTATATGTTCCTTTGAGTTGTCCCTCTTTAGTTGTCTACTGACCTTCCTCTATCAATTGATAGTTAAGAGTATGCGTGCATTCGTTCATCGATACCTATTACTCTTGTGGTCCGTCAAGCCATTCTATTCCGGAATGACTAGGAGAAACAAACTCCAGTACCTCATCCATATCTAGGATTGGGTCAAAACAATTGTACTCCGCAGATCAAAATGCCAATCCAGCTTTTGCTCTGTTCTACCTTGGAGTATTACCATCTTTTATATCGGGATTATTGTAGGAATCGCACCCCATCCTATAAACTCTTGGTACAGTGATACTTCTTGCCATCATTGTTCATTCCTCGGTTCCTGTGTTATTGTAACCGGAATGCCGACAAATGAATCATGGCGTGTGAAATCAATACTGCTAGCAACTCTGTTGCTTGGTAGTTAAATGGACAATAACCTCATTCTTAACGTGTTGGTTCTTGAATCATCATTCTAAGATTGATCGTGCTACCTTGTCCATCTTCCTGGTGCACATTTCGATTGATGAGTTAGGATTTTGTCAAGTCCTCGCTCATTTGATCATATCGTCTCGCCCTGAAAAGCAAGATTGTTCTCGATCTTAGTAACATATCGGTGGTTCATGATTTTCCGAATATCTTCTCGAAAGTATCACCAGGTTGTCACCTGACTGTTATGTTGAGCTCATGATCAAGTTGGTTTATCCTGTGAACCACCCTTTCTCCAAGAATCTGTGTTGGATATCCCTGAGCTAGTTGGTTAAGCTAGAAAACAACTTGGAGAATTGGAAGATAAAAGCTTGCCTAACTTAGTTCGTTCCAAAGGGATATTCTTGTGTAGTGTGTGTTGAAGAAAGATGATATCTTCATCGATTGGTCCCTGTGATCAGTTGCTGGACCTATTTGTTGGAAATATGCCCTAGAGGCAATAATAAAAGCATTATTATTATATTTCTTTGTTCATGATAATTGTCTTTATTCATGCTATAATTGTGTTATCCGGAAATCGTAATACATGTGTGAATAACAGACACCAACATGTCCCTAGTAAGCCTCTAGTTGACTAGCTCGTTGATCAATAGATAGTCATGGTTTCCTGGCTATGGACATTGGATGTCATTGATAACGGGATCACATCATTAGGATAATGATGTGATGGACAAGACCCAATCCTAAACATAGCACAAGATCGTATAGTTCGTTTGCTGGAGTTTTTGCAATGTCAAAGTATCTCTTCCTTCGACCATGAGATCGTATAACTCCTGGATACCGTAGGAGTGCTTTGGGTGTATCAAACGTCACAACGTAACTGGGTGACTATAAAGGTGCACTACAGGTATCTCCGAAAGTATCTATTGTTTTATATGGATCGAGACTGGGATTTGTCACTCCGTATGACGGAGAGATATCACTGGGCCCACTCAGTAATGCATCATCATAATGAGCTCAAAGTAACCAAGTGTTTGGTCACGGGATCATGCATTACGGTACGAGTAAAGTGACTTGCCGGTAACAAGATTGAACGAGGTATTGGGATACCGACGATCGAATCTCGGGCAAGTAACATATCGATTGACAAAGGGAATTGCATACGGGG
This sequence comes from Triticum aestivum, assembly GCF_018294505.1. NCBI lineage: Eukaryota > Viridiplantae > Streptophyta > Magnoliopsida > Poales > Poaceae > Triticum > Triticum aestivum. The sequence continues at coordinate 512,019,181 of NC_057798.1, read as the reverse complement.
TTGATTAAATCCTCGACATCGTGGTTCATCCGATGAGATCATCGTGGAGCATGTGGGAGCCAACATGGGTATCCAGATCCTGCTGTTGGTTATTGACCGGAGAGCGATCTCGGTCATGTCTACATGTCTCCCGAACCCGTAGGGTCTACACACTTAAGGTTCAGTTACGCTAGGGTTGTAGGGATATGTATATGCAGTAACCCGAATGTTGTTCGGAGTCCCGGATGAGATCCCGGACGTCACGAGGAGTTCCGGAATGGTCCGGAGGTAAAGATTTATATATGGGAAGTCCTGTTTCGGGCATCGGGACAAGTTTCGGGGTTATCGGTATTGTACCGGGACCACCGGAGGGGTCCCGGGGGCCCACCGGGTGGGGCCACCCATCCCCGGGGGCCACATGGGCTGTAGGGGGTGCGCCTTGGCCTGCTTGGGCCAAGGGCACCAGCCCCACATAGGCCCATGCGCCTAGGGTTTAAGGGGGAAAGAGTCCTAGGAGGGTAAGGCACCTCCTAGGTGCCTTGGGGGGGAGGGAAACCCCCCTTGGCCGCCGCACCCCCTAGGAGATTGGATCTCCTAGGGCCGGCCACCCCCCCTTGGCACCCCTATATATAGTGGGGGAGAGGAGGGACTTCATACCTTGAGTCCTTGGCCTTTGGTTGCCTCCTTCTCCCTCCCCAACACCTCCTCCACCTCCTTATTGCTTAGCGAAGCTCTGCCGGAGTACTGCAGCTCCATCAACACCACGCCGTCGTGCTGCTGCTGGTGCCATCTCCCTCAACCTCTCCTCCCTCCCTTGCTGGATCAAGAAGGAGGAGACGTGGCTGTTCCGTACGTGTGTTGAACGCGGAGGTGCCGTCCGTTCGGTGCTAGGATCTCCGGTGATTCGAATCACGTCGTGTTCGACTACATCATCCCCGTTCTTTGAACGCTTCCGCTCGCGATCTACAAGGTATGTAGATGCATCTATTCACTCGTTGCTAGATGAACTCCTAGATGATCTTGGTGAAACGAGTAGGAAAATTTTTATTTTCTGCAACGTTACCCAACAGTGGCATCATGAGCTAGGTCTATGCGTAGTTCTTCTTGCACGAGTAGAACACAATTGGTTGTGGGCGTAGATTTGTCAACTTTCTTGCCGCTACTAGTCTTATCTTGCTTCAGCGGTATTGTGGGATGAAGCGGCCCGGACCAACCTTACACGTACGCTTACGTGAGACCGGTTCCACCGACTAACATGCACAAGTTGCATAAGGTGGCTGGCGGGTGTCTGTCTCTCCTACTTTAGTTGAAGCGGATTCGATGAAAAGGGTCCTTATGAAGGGTAAATAGAAGTTGACAAATCACGTTGTGGTTTCACGTAGGTAAGAAAACGTTCTTGCTAGAACCCTACTTCAGCCACGTAAAACTTGCAAACAACAATTAGAGGACGTCTAACTTGTTTTTGCAGCAAGTGCTTTGTGATATGATATGGCCAAAGTTGTGATGAATGATGAATGATCTATATGTCATGTATGAGATGTTCATGCTATTGTAATAGGAATCACGACTTGCATGTCGATGAGTATGACAACCGGCAGGAGCCATAGGAGTTGTCTTTATTTTTTGTATGACCTGCGTGTCATTAAAGAACGCCATGTAAACTACTTTACTTTATTACTAAACGCGTTAGTCATAGAAGTAGAAGTAGTCGTTGGCGTGACAACTTCATGAAGACACGATGATGGAGATCATGATGATGGAGATCATGGTGTCATGCCGGTGACAAGATGATCATGGAGCCCCGAAGATGAAGATCAAAGGAGCTATATGATATTGGCCATATCATGTCACTACTTTATATAATTGCATGTGATGTTTATTATGTTTTATGCATCTTGTTTACTTAGAACGACGGTAGTAAATAAGATGATCCCTTACAAAATTTCAAGAAGTGTTCTCCCCTAACTGTGCACCGTTGCTACAGTTCGTCGTTTCGAAGCACCACGTGATGATCGGGTGTGATAGATTCTTACGTTCACATACAACGGGTGTAAGACAGTTTTACACAGCGAAAACACTTAGGGTTAACTTGACGAGCCTAGCATGTACAGACATGGCCTCGGAACACGGAGACCGAAAGGTCGAACACGAGTCGTATGGAAGATACGATCTACATGAGAATGTTCACCGACGATGACTAGTCCGTCTCACGTGATGATCGGACACGGCCTAGTCGACTCGGATCGTGTAACACTTAGATGACCAAAGGGATGTCAAATCTGAGTGGGAGTTCATTATAATTTGATTAGATGAACTTAATTATCATGAACTTAGTCTAAAATTTTACAATATGTCTTGTAGATCAAATGGCCAACGTAGTCCTCAACTTCAACGCGTTCCTAGAGAAAACCAAGCTGAAAGACGATGGCAGCAACTATACGGACTGGGTCCGGAACCTGAGGATCATCCTCATAGCTGCCAAGAAAGATTATGTCCTACAAGCACCGCTAGGTGATGCACCTGTTCTCCCTGCAGAACAAGACGTTATGAACGCTTGGCAGGCACGTTCTGATGACTACTCCCTCGTTCAGTGCGGCATGCTTTACAGCTTAGAGCCGGGGCTCCAAAAGCGTTTTGAGAGACATGGAGCATATGAGATGTTCGAAGAGCTGAAAATGGTTTTCCAAGCTCATGCCCGGGTCGAGAGATATGAAGTCTCTGACAAATTCTTCAGCTGTAAGATGGAGGAAAACAGTTCTGTCAGTGAGCACATACTCACTATGTCTGGGTTACATAACCGCTTGACTCAGCTGGGAGTTAATCTCCCGGATGATGCGGTCATTGACAGAATCCTCCAGTCGCTTCCACCGAGCTACAAGAGCTTTGTGATGAACTTCAATATGCAGGGGATGGAAAAGACCATTCCTGAAGTATTTGCTATGCTGAAATCAGCAGAGGTAGAAGTCAGAAAGGAACATCAAGTGTTGATGGTCAATAAAACCACTAAGTTCAAGAAGGGCAAGGGTAAAAAGAACTTCAAGAAGGACGGCAAGGTAGTTGCCGCGCCCAGCAAGCAAGCTGCCGGGAAGAAGCCAAAGAATGGACCCAAGCCCGAGACTGAGTGTTTTTATTGCAAGGAAAGTGGTCACTGGAAGCGGAACTGCCCCAAATACTTAGCGGACAAGAAGGCCGGCAAAACCAAAGGTATATTTGATATACATGTAATTGATGTGTACCTTACCAGTAATCGTAGTAACTCCTGGGTATTTGATACCGGTGCCGTTGCTCATATTTGTAACACACAACAGGAGCTGCGGAATAAACGGAGACTGGCGAAGGACGAGGTGACGATGCGCGTCGGGAATGGTTCCAAGGTCGATGTGATCGCCGTCGGCACGCTACCTCTACATTTACCTACGGGATTAGTTTTGAACCTCAATAATTGTTATTTTGTGCCAAGTTTGAGCATGAACATTGTATCAGGATCTCGTTTAATTCGAGATGGCTACTCATTTAAATCCGAGAATAATGGTTGTTCTATTTATATGAGAGATATGTTTTATGGTCATGCTCCGATGGTGAATGGTTTATTCTTTATGAATCTCGAGCGTAATGCTACACATATTCATAGTGTAAGTACCAAAAGATGTAAGATTGATAGTGATAGTCCCACATACTTGTGGCACTGCCGCCTCGGTCACATAGGTGTCAAACGCATGAAGAAGCTCCATGCTGATGGACTTTTAGAGTCTCTTGATTACGAATCATTTGACACGTGCGAACCATGCCTCATGGGTAAAATGACCAAGACTCCATTCTCAGGAACAATGGAGAGAGCAACCAACTTATTGGAAATCATACATACTGATGTGTGCGGTCCAATGAGTGTTGAGGCTCGCGGTGGCTATCGTTATGTTCTCACCCTCACTGATGACTTGAGTAGATATGGGTATGTCTACTTAATGAAACACAAGTCTGAGACCTTTGAAAAGTTCAAGGAATTTCAGAGTGAAGTTGAGAATCAACGTGACAGGAAAATCAAGTTTCTACGATCAGATCGTGGAGGAGAATACTTGAGTCACGAGTTTGGTACACACTTAAGAAAATGTGGAATAGTTTCACAACTCACGCCGCCTGGAACACCTCAGCGTAATGGTGTGTCCGAACGTCGTAATCGCACTCTATTAGATATGGTGCGATCTATGATGTCTCTTGCCGATTTACCACTATCTTTTTGGGGCTATGCTTTAGAGACTGCCGCATTCACTTTAAATAGGGCCCCGTCGAAATCCGTTGAGACGACACCGTATGAATTATGGTTTGGGAAGAAACCTAAGCTGTCATTTCTAAAAGTTTGGGGATGCGATGCTTATGTCAGGAAACTTCAACCTGAAAAGCTCGAACCCAAATCGGAAAAATGCGTCTTCATAGGATACCCTAAAGAAACTGTTGGGTATATCTTCTACCTCAGATCCGAAGGCAAGATCTTTGTTGCCAAGAATGGGTCCTTTCTGGAGAAAGAGTTTCTCTCGAAAGAAGTAAGTGGGAGGAAAGTAGAGCTTGATGAAGTATTGCCTCTTGAACCGGAAAATGGCGCAACTCAAGAAAATGTTCCTGAGGTGCCTAGCACCGACTAGAGAGGAAGTTAATGATAATGATCAAGATACTTCTGATCAAGCTCCTACTGAAATTCGAAGGTCCACAAGGACACGTTCCGCACCAGAGTGGTACGGCAACCCTGTCTTGGAAATCATGTTGTTAGACAACGGTGAACCTTCGAACTATGAAGAAGCGATGGCGGGTCCGGATTCCGACAAATGGCTAGAAGCCATGAAATCCGAGATAGGATCCATGTATGAAAACGAAGTATGGACTTTGACTGACTTGCCCGTAGAACGGCGAGCCATAGAAAATAAATGGATCTTTAAGAAGAAGACAGACGCGGATGGTAATGTGACCATCTATAAAGCTCGGCTTGTCGCTAAGGGTTATCGACAAGTTCAAGGGGTTGACTACGATGAGACTTTCTCACCGGTAGCGAAGCTGAAGTCCGTCCGAATCATGTTAGCAATTGCCGCATTTTATGATTATGAAATTTGGCAAATGGACGTCAAAACGGCATTCCTTAATGGTTTCCTTAAGGAAGAATTGTATATGATGCAGCCGGAAGGTTTTGTCGATCCTAAAAATGCTGACAAGGTGTGCAAGCTCCAACGCTCGATTTATGGGCTGGTGCAAGCATCTCGGAGTTGGAACATTCGTTTTGATGAGATGATCAAAGCGTTTGGGTTTACACAGACTTATGGAGAAGCCTGTGTTTACAAGAAAGTGAGTGGGAGCTCTATAGCATTTCTCATACTATATGTAGATGACATACTTTTGATGGGAAATGATATAGAACTTTTGGACAGCATTAAGGCCTACTTGAATAAGAGTTTTTCAATGAAGGACCTTGGAGAAGCTGCTTATATATTAGGCATCAAGATCTATAGGGATAGATCAAGACGCCTCATAGGTCTTTCACAAAGCACATATCTTGATAAGATTTTGAAGAAGTTCAAAATGGATCAGTCCAAGAAAGGGTTCTTGCCTGTTTTGCAAGGTGTGAAATTGAGCTCAGCTCAATGTCCGACCACGGCAGCAGAGATAGAAGAGATGAGTGTCATCCCCTATGCCTCAGCCATAGGTTCTATTATGTATGCCATGCTGTGTACCAGACCTGATGTAAACCTTGCCGTAAGTTTGGTAGGAAGGTACCAAAGTAATCCCGGCAAGGAACACTGGACAGCGGTCAAGAATATCCTGAAGTACCTGAAAAGGACTAAGGAAATGTTTCTCGTTTATGGAGGTGACGAAGAGCTCGTCGTAAAAGGTTACGTCGACGCTAGCTTCGACACAGATCTGGATGACTCTAAGTCACAAACCGGATACGTGTATATTTTGAATGGTGGGGCAGTAAGCTGGTGCAGTTGCAAGCAGAGCGTCGTGGCGGGATCTACATGTGAAGCGGAGTACATGGCAGCCTCGGAGGCAGCACATGAAGCAATATGGGTGAAGGAGTTCATCACCGACCTAGGAGTCATACCCAATGCGTCGGGGCCGATCAAGCTCTTCTGTGACAACACTGGAGCTATTGCACTTGCCAAGGAGCCCAGGTTTCACAAGAAGACAAGGCACATCAAGCGTCGCTTCAACTCCATCCGTGAAAATGTTCAAGATGGAGACATAGAGATTTGTAAAGTACATACGGACCTGAATGTAGCAGATCCGTTGACTAAACCTCTCCCAAGAGCAAAACATGATCAACACCAGAATTCCATGGGTGTTCGATTCATCACAATGTAACTAGATTATTGACTCTAGTGCAAGTGGGAGACTGTTGGAAATATGCCCTAGAGGCAATAATAAAAGCATTATTATTATATTTCTTTGTTCATGATAATTGTCTTTATTCATGCTATAATTGTGTTATCCGGAAATCGTAATACATGTGTGAATAACAGACACCAACATGTCCCTAGTAAGCCTCTAGTTGACTAGCTCGTTGATCAATAGATAGTCATGGTTTCCTGGCTATGGACATTGGATGTCATTGATAACGGGATCACATCATTAGGATAATGATGTGATGGACAAGACCCAATCCTAAACATAGCACAAGATCGTATAGTTCGTTTGCTAGAGTTTTTGCAATGTCAAAGTATCTCTTCCTTCGACCATGAGATCGTATAACTCCTGGATACCGTAGGAGTGCTTTGGGTGTATCAAACGTCACAACGTAACTGGGTGACTATAAAGGTGCACTACAGGTATCTCCGAAAGTATCTATTGTTTTATATGGATCGAGACTGGGATTTGTCACTCCGTATGACGGAGAGATATCACTGGGCCCACTCAGTAATGCATCATCATAATGAGCTCAAAGTGACCAAGTGTTTGGTCACGGGATCATGCATTACGGTACGAGTAAAGTGACTTGCCGGTAACAAGATTGAACGAGGTATTGGGATACCGACGATCGAATCTCGGGCAAGTAACATATCGATTGACAAAGGGAATTGCATACGGGGTTGATTAAATCCTCGACATCGTGGTTCATCCGATGAGATCATCGTGGAGCATGTGGGAGCCAACATGGGTATCCAGATCCCGCTGTTGGTTATTGACCGGAGAGCGATCTCGGTCATGTCTACATGTCTCCCGAACCCGTAGGGTCTACACACTTAAGGTTCAGTTACGCTAGGGTTGTAGGGATATGTATATGCAGTAACCCGAATGTTGTTCGGAGTCCCGGATGAGATCCCGGACGTCACGAGGAGTTCCGGAATGGTCCGGAGGTAAAGATTTATATATGGGAAGTCCTGTTTCGGGCATCGGGACAAGTTTCGGGGTTATCGGTATTGTACCGGGACCACCGGAGGGGTCCCGGGGGCCCACCGGGTGGGGCCACCCATCCCCGGGGGCCACATGGGCTGTAGGGGGTGCGCCTTGGCCTGCTTGGGCCAAGGGCACCAGCCCCACATAGGCCCATGCGCCTAGGGTTTAAGGGGGAAAGAGTCCTAGGAGGGTAAGGCACCTCCTAGGTGCCTTGGGGGGGAGGGAAACCCCCCTTGGCCGCCGCACCCCCTAGGAGATTGGATCTCCTAGGGCCGGCCACCCCCCCTTGGCACCCCTATATATAGTGGGGGAGAGGAGGGACTTCATACCTTGAGTCCTTGGCCTTTGGTTGCCTCCTTCTCCCTCCCCAACACCTCCTCCACCTCCTTATTGCTTAGCGAAGCTCTGCCGGAGTACTGCAGCTCCATCAACACCACGTCGTCGTGCTGCTGCTGGTGCCATCTCCCTCAACCTCTCCTCCCTCCCTTGCTGGATCAAGAAGGAGGAGACGTGGCTGTTCCGTACGTGTGTTGAACGCGGAGGTGCCGTCCGTTCGGTGCTAGGATCTCCGATGATTCGAATCACGTCGTGTTCGACTACATCATCCCCGTTCTTTGAACGCTTCCGCTCGCCATCTACAAGGTATGTAGATGCATCTATTCACTCGTTGCTAGATGAACTCCTAGATGATCTTGGTGAAACGAGTAGGAAAATTTTTATTTTCTGCAACGTTACCCAACACTATTGTCTTATCAATCCTTTGATTTGAGTGTGGGCTATCGTCAAATCAAATCAGTACCAACGATGCTCGTAATGTTGTCTTACTCGTGGTTGATCCCTCGAGCATACACCATTACATCTTTGGTCTGACCAATGCTATCACCGTGTTCACATGATGGTGGAAGTCCAGTGATATGGAAATTCGGATGAGTTTTTGTTGAGCCCATTGACAACATCCTTATCTCCTCCATGATTTGTTGAACATTAAGCTAGTGTTGGAAACTTGTGTAAGCATTATCTTCATGACTCGTTCGTGAAGCATATGTTTGGACAAAAGAAGTGAGTCCCTCTAATTCATGTGCACTTGATGCAAGTTGCCGCCATGAATTTGAGAAGGCTTGTTTTACCTCCTTTGGAATCATCCCAAGTCAGTCATGCACGTGCGAAGAATTCTGTGGTCCGTTAGACTGATCATCTTCATTCCATATGTATATCCTAGCACACCAAGCCACTGATTGAGTTGTTCAAAGATAAAGGAGTCTGTCCAAGGTGAACTCTTTGGACTTCCACGCGTGGAGACTTCGATGTCATTAATGATGGTTCCCCACCTGAACTCGGTAGTGTTTAATTATAAGACTACTACGTGGCCATGCTTGTCTGGGACAACGTGTTCACATGTTTGTAGCAGAACCAGCTCATGTTTTGGAGCTTACTATCGTAGTTCATTCCCCGAGAATCTCGCAACGTAATCTCGTCGATTTGTGTTGCAAACTTTCGTTTTTCTTCCTAGACTCGATGAGTCTGGAATATCCTGACACCAACCAGATCTGAATCTCAGGCAGATATGATGGTTTGGAACATTTCCCAAGAACTATAATATCGGTCCCTCGGAAACCGGTAAAGTGGATGTCGTGGCCAACACACCCCGCCGGGAGACCTAATATTGTAGTATCTTGATTGGAGAAGTTGGCCACCTCCCCATAGGGATTTCGTAGGATTTACTCCCTAGTTGCCCCTATGGATTTTTGAGATCCCGAAGTCCGACCTTTTACTTGATGTTCTAGATATCAAACCATATCTATGGGTGGATTACGCTAGCACATCAAGGAGAACATTAGAAGCGGAGTGCTAAATGTCTCTCGGTCGATCATCCAGATTTCGTCCCCTTGGCCTCGTTAAGGTGAAATCTGAGAAAGTGTTATCCTCCTTTGCATCTGCATCGTCCATCGCTATTCATCATGGTAGTATGTTGTGTTGTCAGCACCCTTGACACGGATGTTGATAAAACCTTGATGATTGTGGAAATGCTCAAGTTCTTGAGAGCACGCACAAGTGCTACGTGTTATCATCGGCACTAACTGGGATTCCTCTCAGTTTCCTCGGCAATGTTATGACCTTTTCAAACAGTGAATTCACTCTCTATTATTAGGTTCTTCCCCAGTTACCAGAATCATTCCCAGCATTTGCATTTTGTTCCCAACTTGCACCGCCAATGTGCCATTCTACCATGGGTCTCTTCCATTTCCGGTGGTAAGCAAATTCATCCATTACGTTGTCTTCAACAAGGTAATCCACATCATCCAAGTCCGAGTATGCCATTCTACCGACCCCCTCCAAACGATCGGTCGAGAATTGCCTTAGGCTGGTTTAAAGAGTTTTAATGATCTCTGAATCAAAGGTAATTCTTTTTGCCACTTAAGGGGATATATCTACGAGTCACCATCCCTAAGGTGCCTCGTTGTGGTATCATGGCAACTCAACTCCTCGCTACATTGACAATCGTTTACCACCTTTTTAAGTGTGGAATTGTTGTCTACCTAGTGAACCCTCGTCATCTGTTCCACTCCATCCCTCTAGAGGTGTGCTTCGTCTCTCAGCTCGAGAGATGTTGCCATGTCTCATTCCGAGAGTTAATCCTGAGTTGTTCGACCTTCGAGAAGATTGATCCTTCTAGAGTTCCCTTCTCCTCTCGTTGTCATGTTGGTTGGAGTTCTCGGAGCAAGACATCAAGACAATGATGGTGGTCGAATCAACATTCTTATGAAGTGCACCCTGGATCATGAAGATTGTGTTAGTTTGCATTCCCCTTTCATCTTACCCTACGCTTGAATCTCAGGACAAGATTTTTGTTTAGTGGGGGTGAGTTGTCACAGCCCTAGCTAAGCCCTTGCCTGACTCTGCATAAGAATCCATGCATCATGTCTAAATTCAAATGAAATTTTGAAGTGGGGATGTTCAAACCCTAGCAGATAATAATTTTAACTAGGTTCAATTCAAATATTTTCATTAGACCCAAAATGCCCTCCAAAAATGTTCATTATTTCTGGGAAAAGGTTAAAACCTTAATTAGAGGTCATGCACATTTTTCCAATGCATTTATGCTTTTTGAATTAATTCATAATTGTATTTGAGTGGGAGCAAATAAATTCTATAAATATTTTTATTGCTCCAATAATCCTGGAATATTTTGTGGAGCTCTAGGATAAACCTTAATGCATCCACAATAATTCCCAGAGAGCTGCAAAAATAATTTGGTTAAGAAACCAAATTAAAACAAAACTGCAAAATTAGAAAACAGAAACAAAAAAAATAGAAAGAACAGAGACTCACCTGGACCCTTACCTACCTGGCGCCACCAACCAGCCCAGCTCCTGCGCGGCCCGTTACTGTGCAGCCCAGCTGCCAGTCATCTTCCTCCCCCTCGCCCCGAAGCAGCTGCGTGCTGGACGCACGCGCGTCGACGCCAGCCACCTCCCTCTTCGTGCTAGAGGCCTCCCCTTCGAGCCTGTCCACGCGTGGAGACGCCACGACACTCCCCCTGATTCCCCCCTCGCTCTGGACCCCCTCCTCCTCCTCTGCTCTCTCTCTCTCTCGCGATCGACCACGAGCACCCGAGAGCACCGGCGAGGTCCACCGCGGCCAATGTCCACCCCTCGCCTCGCCGATGCTTCCAGAAGAACTGTTGCGCCTTCCTCTTCGTCTCCACCAACTCACGTGACGCCGGGTGCACCGCAGCGTCGTCCCCGCCGCCCTCATCGCCGCATCTGTCCGGCGATCGCCGCGGTCGATTCGCCGCCTCCGACGCCTCCCCGAGACCACCGAGCTTCTCATCGACCTCGCTGTGAGCCTCCGTGCAGAACCCCTCTCTTTCCCCTCGCGTTTGCGAGCTCTAGGACATAGCTCCGTCGCGGCCGAACTCCGGCCGCCGCTGACCTCGTCGCCGCCATCACTGTAGCCGCTTGAGCTCGATTCGGAGCGTGTCACCGCACTCAGGAAGCCACCAGGAGCCTAACGCATATTCTAACTCGCCCTCCCGTGCACCACAGCGCCAACCCCGCACTCACCCGAACTCCGGCGCCGCCGCGAGCTCACTTCCGGCAAGCTCCGACCACCCCGCGTCCTCCTACCTGCTCCGTTCGATGCGCGCGAGTGAGGGCCTTCTCCCTGTGCCCTTCTCTTGCCCAGCCGCCGCCTGTAGCGCAGCCCCGGCGAACTTCCGCCGCCGATCTGGTCGTCGCCGGCCTAAGTCCGGCGATGATGACATGGGCATCATTAGCGGCTAACCCCCCCCCCCCACACACACACTAACCAACCCCCTAGGCCACTGACTAATGGGCCCCATGCCCTAATTAACACAAATTACATCTTCTGCTTAATTAACTAACCCCGGTGGGCCCACGCGTCAGTGTTGACTACGCTGACGTGGCCGTTGACTTGGTCCCACCTATCAGTGAGCTAAGCAGCCCTGTGACACTGACGTGTGGCCCCCACACGTCAGGTTTGACCTGGATGGCGCCCGTTGACCTGCTGACGTCACTATGAGGTCATGCTGACGCAATAATTCCTTTCTGGAATTTGAATAAATCTTAAATGATTTAATATTTTCAGAAAATGTCCAAAACTTCTAAAAATCATATAAAATCAACCGTAACTCAGAATGGAATAAATTATATATGAAAAATTATCAGAAAAATTCAAGGAATCCATCTGTACCATTTTCATGCATGTTTGAACAACTTAACCTCACTGTTTAGACCAAAACATGATAATGCACTATTTGAATTCATAGTTTGAATTTGAATTTGAACCTAGTGTTCAAACCAGCACCATTTAACCTGTTGCTAGATGCATTAGCCCAAAACACATTCGTATTGCCATGTCATAGCAGGCATCATATTGTGCATTGCATTGATCGTGTTTCTTCTGTGTTTGCCGGTGTTGTTCCCCCTCGGTAGACGCTGTACCGATGATGTGATCGTTGACACTGATGAAGACTGAATGTTATCTTCAGAAGTGCCAGGCAAGCAAAACCCCCTTGTTCATTCCGATACAATCCTACTCTCTCGCTCCTGCTCTCTTTTACTACATTAGGACAACAACGACATATTTGTTACTTGATGCGGTAGTTGAACCCCTTTATCCTCTGCATGACCTGTCATTGCCACAGTAAATGGATGAAACCCACTAGCATGAGTAGGAGTTGTTTGAGCCCTATTGTGCCTACTCATTCGTGCTTGTTTGTCATGCCTGCTATTGCTTAGAGTTGTGTCAGGTCTGATTCATCGGGAATGAATCAGAGGTGTATGAACACGTCCTACTGTGTGTGAGCTAAGTGTGTAAACACGATTTGGTAAAGGTAGCGGTGAGAGGCCATGTAGGAGTACATGGTGGGTTGTCTCATTGCAGCCGTCCTCAGGAACTGAGTTCTGTGTTTGTGATCCATGATTCAGCTACTACCACGCATTGGGCCCGAAACCAATGGACCCTCTCGGCTTCTTAATCACCCTTGTCCTCTGTCCAGGAGTTGCAAGTAGTTTCTGGTGTTTGTAGTATGCTGGAGGCCGTGGGCAGCGCTGACCGGAGGGGTGGGCTGTGATGCGGTAGGTACGTGGCACGGTGTACCGAATACCCGTTAGGTATCTCGGGAACCCTGCACACATCGTTTGGGGTTGTGAGCGAAACTCCGGCCGGATCTCCTCATGGATGGAACCCGAATAGGCGATAAACCTGGACTAGAGACTTGAGTGTTTAGGCAGGCCGTGGCCGACACCCATGTTGGGCTTCCGCTTGAAGGTTGCCGAGTACATGTCGTGTAAACGGCGGTAAGTGGTGAGAGCGTGTGTGAAGAAGTACACCCCTGCAGGGTTAACATTATCTATTCGAATAGCCGTGTCCGCGGTAAAGGACTTCTGGGTTGCCTGTACAGTTCATAGACAAGTGAAAGTGGATACTCTAAAATACGCAAGATCAGCATGAGTGCTATGGATGCCATTCTCGTAGGGAGACGGGAGCGGATCCATAGTGGTGTATTGATATGGTGAATATGTGGACTCGTGTGCGCCACCTCAAAAGAGTCGCTTGCAGTCGTAGTTCAGGATAGCCACCGAGTCAAAGCTGGCTTGCTGCAGTTAAACCCCACCATTCCCCTTTGTTGATAATGATGCATATGTAGTTAGTTCTGATGTAAGTCTTGCTGGATACATTTGTACTCACGTTGCTTAATTTATGTTTTTGCAGAGAGACTTCAGTCTCACTAATAGTTCCACGTGGACTTCGACGTTTAGCTTGTTACCTCAACTACGATCTTGTGCCCTCGGCGGGATCTGGTAGATAGTCAGGCTTCTCAGCCTTTTTCATCTGTAGATGTCTGTACTCAGACATGTTGAGCTTCCGCTTGTGCTTTGATTTGTATGCTCTGAATGTTGGGTTAGGAGACTCATGTTTGTAATATCTCGCTCCTCGGAGCCTATTGAATAAATACTTGAGTCGTAGAGTCATGTTGTGATGCCATGTTGTGTTTGCACATATCGAGCATATTGTGTGTATGATTGAAATGCTTGGTATGTGTGGGATCTGACTATCTAGTTGTTTACTCTTAGTAGCCTCTCTTACCGGGAAATGTCTCCTAGTGTCTCCACTGAGCCATGGTAGCTTGCTACTGCTCCGGAACACTTAGGCTGGCCGGCATGTGTCCTTCTTCGTTCCTGTGTCTGTCCCTCGGGGAAATGTCACGCATTGAGTACCGGAGTCCTGTTAGCCCGCTACAGCCCGGTTTACCGGAGTCCTGCTAGCCCAGTGCTACAGCCTGGATTCACCCGCTGATGACCGACACGTTCGATGCTGGGTCATGGATGCCTGTCCCTGTAAGTCTGTGCCACTTTGGGTTTACGACTAGTCATGTCAGCCCGGGCTCCTTATCATATGGATGCTAGCGACACTATCATATACGTGAGCCAAAAGGCGCAAACGGTCCCGGGCAAAGGTAAGGCGACACCCGTGGGGATACCGTGCGTGAGGCCGCAAAGTGATATGAGGTGTTACAGGCTAGATCGATGTGACATTGAGTCGGGGTCCTGACAGCGTTGTAGTCCGCTTTGACTGATCAGACTGCGTTGCTGCAAGGTTGTCTGGCGCGTGTTGGGAGCTTTTTAGAGCGAGCGGAGGCTGCTCTGAGTAGACTCTCCCTTGCGCCGGCTATGTTGCAGACCTCTCTAACGCCGCACTCTCCTTGTGCGGCTGGTGTTTGCTTTGCGGAGGATAGGGGGGGGGGTGGAGTTATATGGCTCCTTCTCCCCTCGTGTTGGAGACAGTTCATCCTCGATGCCTACCTCCGATCCTATGTTGTCTTCCACTAAGGGCGAGTCCATTGCCGTGCTTGTGGCTCCGGTACTGCAGGTCATGCCCGAGCTTAGGGAGCTATGTCTGAGTTTGTCAGTGGATCATACGAAGGTGGACATGTCGACGACCTCGAGCGAGGGTCAAGATTCACCTTTGTCAAGTGAGCAGTTGAAGGTTCCTATGGTTGATGATGCGAGAGGGAAGGCGTCCATGATGTCATGATGGATTGTGCTCGGTTTCTCGTGTTGTCGATGTGGCCTCGGTATTTTGAGTCATCATTGCCGTTTTCTCACACCGGGTTCCGTTGCATTGTAGAAGTGTTGAGGGTTGTGCTTGTTGGGTGTTGGGAGCACTTGGCGAGCCATCTATGTGGCTGTGGTGCTTCATGTTGAGTGAGTTTGTTTGTATCGGTTTTCGCCCGGTTTTCCGTAAATTAATTGGGCAATTCTCTTCTTAATTAATCGATGAGGCAATTCTTTTGCCTCCGTTTCAAAAAAAATGCTTTTCTATGTTAAAATGTTAGAGCATCTACAGTCGGGCGCCTCAAACCCGCCTCATACGTCCGGGCGGGCCGCCCGGTCACGTTTTCTCGATCCAGACAGACTCCTTAAACGTCCCTCAAACGCCCGGGCTGACTGACACCCCCCATATCCAGCCCAAATATGGGGCGGATATGGGGGCGCCCGGGCACACTCGCCACATCGGATTGGACAGCCCGACCCACCCCAAATTGCACCAAATCCACCCCCTAGAACTACTGAATCCATTTTCTCTCTCCTATCTTCTTCCTGCTCCACGTCGTCTGGCTCGTAGCTTCGCCGCCGCCCGCGCTCCGCAACCGTTCCTAGACTTTCCACCGACAGCTCCAGCAGAGTAGTCTTCTCTCCCGTCGTTGCCGCGGGGGACGTCGTCTCCGGTCTGGACGCCACTGTGATACGTCCGACAACTCTCTGGCTCCGCCTTGCGCTTGATGTATTCGACACATTGTCTGATTGATTTTTTTGTAATATTGTTAGGGAAAACGAGGGATTCTGATACTTCATCAGACAAGGAGTATGGACCGACGGAGCTTGACAAAATGATTTAAGATGAGTTCTTCGATTCCTTAGATTTGGACGAAGAAGTGGACATGATTATGTTCATGAGCATGGACCGCCAAGTGAAGCACAATATTAACTTCAAGGGCTCAATTAAAGAAGAAGAATGATCAACCGGGATAGGGTGTCCGGAACAAAGCTACTGTACAGGGACTATTTTGCTCTCAAGCCTGCTTTCCGGATGATCCATGGTTTCTCGCTGTTTTCGCATGCGAAAACCATTGTTTTGTGCATTGGGGGGGGGGGGGGAGTGGAGGCACACGACGACTACTTCAAGCTCAAAAGGTATTGATGCGGCCATTTTTTTCCTCTGCTAAGCAGAAGTGTACGACTGCTCTGAGGATGCTTGCACTTGGTACTGCGACAGATGTTGGTGGTGAGATGGCCAGGATGGGGGGAGGGGGCACGTGCTTGAAGACTACTGTCAAGTTTGCCCGCGCCGTGGTGGAGGTGTTTGGACCTGAGTATCTCAGAAAACCAAATGTGCATGACACAGAAAAGTTGTTGGCTATTGGAGAGGCAAGGGGGGGTTTTCAGGAATGCTCGGGTCAATAGATTGCATGCATTGTCAATGGAAGAACTCCCCCAAAGGTTTGCGGGAAATGTATCAAGGTCACACCAGAGAGGCCACCATCATACTAGAAGCGGTGGCATCACATGACTTATGGATTTGGCATGCTTTCTTTGGAATGTTGGGTTCTCACAACGACATTAATGTGCTTCAACGATCTCCGGGAAGGAACCCTAGCCGCCCCCAGCAACAACCCTCCTTCTCCTCCTCCCTCCTCGCTACTGCCTGCTCGCGCCGGCGGGCAAAGCCCGGCTGGCCTAGGCGGCGGCGGGGCGATTTCTCCCCCTCACGTGGTGGGGTTGCCTCGGGCAGATCCAATTGAGCCGGGGCGCGTCGTGGTGCAGGATGGCATGGCAGCGCTATGGCGGCGACTGACAACGGTGTTGGGAGTCTCCTGGTGGTGCGGAGGGTTGCACGGGGGCGGTGGAGCGCGCTGGTGCTGGCGACAGTCCTCTGTTAGCGGGATCCACGCGGCGCAGGAGGTGGGCTCTCTTCCGTTGGTCGCGGTGGGGTGTCCTTGGTCAGGTCCGGCCAGACCTGACTCCGGTCTGCTCCGGCGCGGTGCGGGAGGTGATGGCGGGGTTGGGGCGCAGGCTGCATGGTGGCTGGCGTGCTCGTGGCGGCCGCGGCTCCCGGTTTGGGATCTAGTGCAGACGGGCGGCGCGGGGGCGAGCTGCGACCTCAGCGGTGCTCCTTAGCCGCTGCAGGCGGCTCGGGGCTGTCCCTCGGGGTACCGGCATGAATGTGGCCTGCCACGACGTGGTGGTGGCTCATGGCGGTGGTTTGGGTCGTTTCACGGCGGCGGCCGGACATCTTCGGCGTCCGCCCGTCGGGAAGCGGCCTGTTTTGGCCTTCGATTCCTCTCCTCAGCGTTCGGACGCTACCTTCATCAAAGGGCTGGCCCTCTCCCAGCTGCGGTCCATCACCTGTCTCGCGCCCGGTGCTGCGGGACTGATCTCGTCTCACGTCCGGCAGCAGGACCGAGCTCATCTCGCGCCCGGCAGCAGGACCGAGCTCGTCTCGCGCCCGGCAGTAGGACCGACCTCATCTCACGCTCGGCAGCAGGACCGACCTCGTCTCGCGCCCGGTGCAGCAGGACCGACCTCGTCTCGCGCCCGGTGCAACAGGACAGGACGATGGAGGCCAGTTTCGGCCGACCTCTTGGGTCTCGGCGATGGGGGTCACCCATGGGTGCGAAAGACGGGCCTTTCCACTTGTCTCTTTGGTTGGAGTAGCGGCTGGTCTCGGGTGAGGTGGTGTCAAGGTCTTGGATGCCAGGACGGCGGCCCTGGTAGTTGGAGTGCGGTGCTCATGGGCAGAGCCCGTGGCTTGGTGCTTCCCGGTGACCATGGTCGTGTGGGCGGCATGGTTGCCGGGGTGTGGCGTTCGGTGGTGGTGATTGTCGGTCGGGGTGAAAACCTGCTCTATCTTCGGACGGACCGGCGGCGGCGAATCGTTCCCTTCTTGAAGGCGTCGTCGCGGCCTTCATTGCCCGTCGTGTTGCTCCCGGGGAAACCCTGACCCTCGTGTCAGACGGTGGCGGCGCTCCGGTGTCGTTCCCTTCTTAAAGGCGTCGCCTTGGAGCACACGGTTCGCCATATGCAGCTTCACCTCTTGGCGGTGGCGTGTTCACGGCCGAGATCTCCGGTTGCTCTTGTAGTGGTATGGGTGGTGTTGCTGCACTCAACATCTTTGTATCCTGCCTTGGGTGTGTGGGTTGTGTTGGCGTGCGTTTGTACCGGGGTTGTTGATGATCTTTGCTTTATATATAAAGCGGGGCGAAAGCTTTTTTCGGTAATGATCTCCGGTGTTCAGGAGGCTTTGAAATGGGGAATCACCGCCATGCAACTACACCGTCAAGGGCCGAGACTACACCATGGAATACTATCTTGTTGATGGTATATATCCTTAGCAGGCGGCGTTTGTGAAGACCATATCCGAGCCGTTGCAGGAAACAAAGCCACTTTGCAACAATGCAGGAAGCGGCTAGGAAGGACGTGGAGTGTTGTGCTTCAAGCTTGTTGGGAAATTGTGCGGAGCGCTGCAATGATGTGGAAATCAGAAACTTTGTGGCAACTGATGTTGTGTTATTCTGCACAATATGATTGTCGAGGATGATGGTGATGGTGTAGCCCAAGCCCATGATTTCGAAGCACCTGGAGAAGAAGTTGAAATCCTGGAAGATCAAGATGCAGCTCAGCTGATGAACTTTCTGCAGATACTTAAGAATCTTCAAGATCGGCTGGTGCACACGTAGCTACTCAATGATCTTATTAAGCACGTGTGGACCCACAATGGCAACCAAGAAGCCAATGCTTGAGTTTGATATTTAAAATAAATTTTTATGTAAACACTATTTATGCTTTGTACCAACATTTCCTATTTATATGCGACGTTGACTTATATGATCAACGTGCATGTATTTGCATGGATTTAAGAGTCCGAATTTTAAATATATGAATACCGAGACAAAAGTATGAAGCCCGTCCAAATGCCCGAGCGCATCCGCGAAGGTATAAGCAGGGGCGGAGCTACAGGGTGTCCAGGGTGGGCCGCGGAATTTTGGGTTAGCCTATTATACATATAGATCTCTAACTGGGCCAGAGTTAAAACACGGCCCAACACAGTTCTCGGTTGACCCACGCAGCCACGCCAGTCCACATCGAGCATAGCCCTTCGTCCCGACGCGGCGATGCCCTCGCACGATACTGCTCGACCCCGACGCCCAGCCGCCTCGCCATCGCCGTTCCTCGTGACCTCGCCACCCGTCGCTGGCCGGAGCCCAGCCGCCCGGCGCCCAGGATGCTCCCGCGGTTCCACCTTTCCTTCTCGTCCGCCCTGCCGCCCGTCTCTCTGGTCCGGCCGCGCCTCCCTGCACGTGCCCCTGCCCTGTGTGCGGCTGCGCTGTGCCCCTGCCGGCCGCCGGCGGCCGGCCGCCTGGCGCCCCTGCCCTCGCCCCCTTGCAAATCCGACGGTAGCCACTACCGCTCGGTCACCACACCAACCCCTCGAATATCCCAATTAAAGGTATTGAAATACCCTAATTTCTGACTTAGGTTTGATTATATTCGCAAAAAGAAGACTTAGGTTTGATTTTTTGCACTATGCCATCCAGTACGTGAATACATATATAATTTTGCACTAAATTTAATTGAGAACTTCAGTATGTTGTAAGACCATATTGATCTACTATTTCTTTATGATATTTTTAATTAGTTAGAATGTTCGATGTGATATTGCTTGGCAAAGAAAATAATTAGAGCGGACCACCCTGTTGTCAGATGCTAGCTCCGTCACTGGGTATAGGGATCGAATTTGTCAAGTCCACCTGTAAATACTCTTAGAACCTATATAAATGCGTGAACACCCATCCCTGGTAAAATCCATTTTCGACAGAATCGACCTTACGTTTACGATTCTTCCTACAAAGAGCACCATTGAGAAGAAAACACCGTATGTGATTTTAAAACGGTGAGCAATACCTGCACCGTTCACTATGAAAGACCCATGTTTTTTTTAATCTTTTTTGTTAAAGTATTTGGTTGTGAAACTCTACAAACATGTACTCTCTTCATCCTGAATTACTCGTCTAAGATTTGTCGTATCTAGACAAATCTAAGACAAGCTTTTCGCGGGACTGAGGTAATTACATCCATATGAGCATGTGGATTTTTTTTTCCATATATTATTTGAAACTTCAAACATTTCTTTTTAAAATAAGTGACTCCACTTCATGTTTCTTGCCTACTGTGGCCGGAAGTTCAGGTCCAGAGTCGCAATTGCTGTCATGTGATCCAGATTTTGATGTGTTCTTTGGCTCAGAACGAGAACCTTTTTTTTACCGTGCCCTTTCCATGTCCTCCTCGAAAACCTACGGGCGGGCTGTGCCCGCCGGCGGAGACACCAACCCCACCCCTCGTCACCGCGCCGGTAATTTCCGGGGCATACGGATACGGAGAAGAATATGCGCGCCCATTTCCAAGGCGGCGGTAACAAAACACCAACCAAACCCCCGTCCCTCCCTCCGCGAGGTCGCCGTCGCCGAGACCCAGCGCTTCCGCCCTCCGGTTTGTCGCCACTCCCTTGGCCACGGCGCGGAATCTGGGCAGTATTTAAGGCGTCACGGCGCCAATGGCACACCCCCACCCGGAGGGAGCCTGCGCCTGCGAGAGGAGCTGCCATTTGGCGCCACGCCGCCGGTTCTTGCACCCCGGACGCCCGCCTGACCACCAGAGAGGTAACTTTCTCCCCCCTTCCACCCTGAACGACGACCCTGTCTCTGCCTGCTCCATTCCTGC
This sequence comes from Triticum aestivum, assembly GCF_018294505.1. Lineage (NCBI taxonomy): Eukaryota > Viridiplantae > Streptophyta > Magnoliopsida > Poales > Poaceae > Triticum > Triticum aestivum. Next base: position 511,998,521 of record NC_057798.1, on the reverse strand, counting down.
CATATTTGCCTCCGCATTGTGCTAGCCCGTGCCTGCCTGCGTGGTTTGGTTGTGTTCTGGGGCCTGAGCATGTGATCCGAGGGAGTGAGTACCATTCCTCATTTTCATTTCTTCAGTAAATTCTTCAGTAAATAAGCATGTCTTTGTGATGTGGTTTTTCTTTCTTTTTACTTCTTTGGGTTTATGGAGGAGGGTTCAGGGTTGTTTAGTTCGTCTATGCAATGCCATGGTAATGCAGTGTGCAAGTGCTGCGTGCCTGACATGTATGCTGCACCTTCCTCTTCTCCTCCCTTCCTCCTTATTATTGCCTATCTTTTTGCATTTGATCAGTGCATTTACTTCGCTGCTACCTATGTCTCCGATTCCAGTTACGTTAGGATCGAGCCCATTTTTCTTTGATTTCTTGAGAATTTAAGGTTCTTGGATCCAGTACAGTTAGGTTCTGGCCAGAGTTTTCTGTCAAAGATGAGTAAAACATTCATGAAGAATAGCATCATCATCAGTGGTTGAAACTCTGCCAATGAACATCATGATTTGGTTTACCGAGAATTTAAGGTTGTCGATCAAGTACTGTTTGGTTATTCGAGAATTTAAGGTTGTCGGATCAAGTACTGTTAGGTTCTGGCCGGAGTTTTCTGACGAAGACGAGTAAAATCTTCAGCAAGAATATCATCGTGATTTTGTTTGTTTTGTATTGTCGCACATATCATATACACATGCTTTTATCAAACTGATTTTCGTAGAGTGACCATATGTTATCACATTCCTATCTTGTCTTAGTGAGCAAACCTTTTTTTAGACAGCTTCTCCTATGTTATTACAGTATTGTTTTTCTGGTTCTTATGGCCATTTCGAAGTTTTTTTATATGCTCTGGTAAAAAATAAATCATGTTTCCTAATCACCATGTCATATCAGTTGAGGTTACAACCACTTGATAATCATTAATTAGTCATTCCTTGATGGTCATCAAGCTAGTATTTTAATTAGGTATATGCATCTTAGCCAGTATTTTAAATAGCTATATACATTCCTTGCAATGTATAGGATTGACATTTCAGATGAGGAAGCAACTTTACAATTTTCTGTGGACTAGTTGCTATGTTAACTAAAATGGAGGCTGACATACCTGAAGTTATATGTTCAAGTGTTAATTTGTTAAAAGGGAATGCAAGTCAGCATGCCCACAAGATATTTTGCTTATTTGTATATATGCTTTTGTACAAAAAAATAATGTTCAAAGATGCTAATGTCACGACTATTTATACAAATTTGACAGGTTGATTTGTCAAGGGCCACAGCTGTTCGAAAATGGACCCAAAGAAATCAATAGATGATAAATTCTCTAAGTTGCATCCAAGTTTGCCAATAGACACTAGAATTGGCATAGTGGGAGCAGGGCCAAGTGGCTTATCAGCAGCCTACGCACTAGCTAAACTCGGGTACTGCAATGTAACCGTGTTTGAGAAATGCAAGACTGTTTCAGGGATGTGTGAGTCCATTGACATAGAAGGTGAGTTACTTACTGACTGCACTCCTATTTAGTTACCATTTTCTGCACTGTCGTAGTTATCAGTGACAACTGTATTCAGGAAGAACATATGACTTGGGAGGACAAGTTATAGCAGCAAACAGTGCGCCTGCTATAACTCACCTGGCAAAAGAGGTAGGAGCTGAATTCGAGGAGATGGATTCACACAGGCTTGCTCTGATCGACAGCCAAACTGGAAATATTCGAGATCTTGAAGTAGCTGAGGACTATGTATCCATGGTATCTCTGACGCTAAAACTACAGGTGAGCTGTTTGTGTAAAGTGTGATTACAAATAACTAAGTATAAAGTTATAGATTAAGCTCAGTTAAGAAGTTATGAATATGTGGGTCTAGTTTTACCTTTATGACACCCACTCTGTTGTTTACATGTATGCCTTTTGGTAATTCTTATAGGATGAAGCAAATAAGTCAGGCCGAGTGGGCATCCATGCTCTCAGTGGATTGGCTTCTGACCCAACTCCTCAGTTTTTGAGGCAGCATGGGATAAATTCAGTTCCGAAATCTGTAGCATATGGATACACAGCTTCTGGCTATGGTTTTGTTCAAGACATGCCCTATGCTTTCATTCAAGAATTCACTAGAACCTCTATGGCTGGCAAAATCCGACGTTTCAAGCATGGCTACATGAGCATGTGGGAGAAACTTAGTCAGTCATTACCATTTGAAGTTCTTTGTGGCACGGAGGTTTTGAGAGTCAGGCGCAGCAGCAATGGTGCAAGTGTAACCATTAAGAAGGACAATGGTGACAAACAAGTAATGGAGTTTGACAAAATTATATTCTCAGGTGCTCTTGCTTTTAAAAATGGCAATACATATCGATCTTCTAGTCTCACTGGTAAGCGTGATCTATTTTCAACTCTGTTTGAAGTCTGCGTTTCAGCTGTCTGATTAGTTTGTGTGCTCTTTTGTTCAGATGGAGAAAGTGAAGTGGTGGAACTGAATGATCTCGAAAGAGAACTATTCAGTAAGGTACAGACAGTGGACTACTATACTACTGTTGTTAAGATCAATGGATTTGAGCACATGCCAAAGGGATTTTACTACTTTGGAGAATTCATGGAGGATCCAGCAACAATAGGGCATCCAGTGGCAATGCAAAAATTCTTTGATGGCACGGACATTTTCTTGTTCTGGTCTTATGGGAATTCAGCAGACATCAACGGTTCATATGTGGCTAAATGTGTGACGGACATTGTGAGTTCTATGGGAGGCACTGCTCAGAATGTGCTTTTGCAGCGTCGATTCAAGTATTTCCCTCATGTTAACAGTGAAGGTATAGCATAATAGCAAGGTCACTGATGGCCAAGTGTTCTATTTACCTTTTCCATATTCCAGCTGTGATAATTTATTCTATTGCAGACATGAAAGATGGATTCTATGAGAGGCTTGAATCTGAGTTGCAAGGCTTTCAGAACACTTACTATGTTGGAGGTCTGCTAGCATTTGAGCTTACCGAAAGAAATGCTTCATACTCCATTGCGGCTGTTTGTAAACACTTTGCCATCGATGTTGAGCAAACTGTAACTCCTTATGTCAAGGTGAGTTAGAAAATATTGTCATGATATATATGAGAAGAATTACATATATGAGACGAATCGTGCTTATGCTTTTCAATTCTTGTTTACACAGAGACTATTTTCTCTGTCCCACAACAGCAACCCTTCACCTCCTAGAGATCTTGGTGAGCTTGAAGGTGTTGAATTTCCCGACCTTCCATCCCTGGATGGATACTTGCAATATTGGGGAACTCACAGGGTCACCAAGGAAAATGTCATCTATACTTGGATCAATGAAGAAGGAAAAATCATGAACCGAAGAACCTACCAGGAACTTCATGAGAATGCATCTCACATTGCACACAAACTATTGACAAGCACGAAGCCTATTATCAAGCCTGGTGACAGAGTTATCCTTATTCACCTCCCAGGTCTGGAGTTTATTGATGCATTCTTTGGGTGCATTAGAGCAGGAGTCATACCAGTCCCAGTTATTCCCCCTGATCCAATGCAAATGGGTGGGCAAGCACTTCTCAAAGTCGAGAACGTCTCTAAAGTGTGCAGTGCTGTGGCAATTCTGTCAACTTCTTCGTACCATGCTGCCGTACGTGCAGGTTATGTCAAGAACATTGTCACTCTAGCAAAGAATCAGAAATGCTCTGCGCAGTGGCCTGACCTCCCGTGGATTCACACCGAGTCATGGATCAAGAACTACCGGCGAAGTCCAGACACCTTCAACTCAGACAATGTTTTATCTATGATGACCAAGCCCCAGCCAAGTGACTTGTGCTTTCTGCAGTTCACTTCGGGTTCCACTGGTGATGCCAAGGGGGTGATGATAACACATGGAGGACTAATCCACAATGTGAAGATGATGAAGAAGCGGTATCAAAGTACCTCAAAAACTGTCCTTATCAGCTGGCTTCCACAGTACCATGACATGGGACTAATAGGGGGTATTTTTACTGCTCTTGTAAGTGGAGGAACTTCCATTCTATTCTCGCCGATGACATTCATCAGGAACCCCCTCCTGTGGCTGCAAACAATCAGTGACTACCATGGAACCCATAGTGCAGGTCCAAACTTTGCATTTGAACTTGTGATAAGAAGGCTTGAAGCCGAGAAGAGCAAAGTATATGACCTCTCTTCAATGATCTTCCTCATGATTGCAGCAGAACCAGTAAGGCAAAAAACTGTCAGAAGGTTCATAGAGTTGACTCAACCTTTGGGCCTTTCTGAAGGTGTTCTTGCACCTGGATATGGGCTGGCTGAGAACTGTGTCTATGTTTGTTGTGCCTTTGGTGAATGCAAGCCGGTCTTCATAGATTTGCAAGGAAGAGTTTGTTGTGGGTATATTGAGCAAGATGATACAGATATTGACATCAGAATTGTTGATGCAGACTCTTTGATTGAGCATCAAGATGGTACTGAGGGTGAGATATGGATCAGCAGTCCTAGTTCTGGAGTTGGTTATTGGGGCAACCAGGAAATGAGCCAGAAAACTTTCTGCAATCAGCTCAAGAACCACCCCAACAAGAAGTTCACAAGAACCGGTGATTTAGGGCGGATCATTGACAGCAAACTTTTTATTACTGGAAGGATCAAAGATCTAATCATTGTTGCTGGCAGAAATATTTATTCTGCAGATGTAGAGAAGACGGTGGAAAATTCTTCCGATGTCCTCCGGCCAGGATGTTGTGCTGTTGTTGGTGTCCCAGAGGAAGTTCTGACTCAGAAAGGCATCTCAATTCCTGATTCTTCTGATCAGGTTGGACTTGTCGTGATTGCAGAGGTTAGGGAGGGTAAGACAGTCTCTGAAGAAATCATTGACAACATCAAAACACGTGTGGCGGAGGAGCATGGTGTAACTGTTGCATCGGTCAAGCTTATCAAGCCTAGAACCATATCCAAGACAACATCCGGGAAGATACGGAGATTTGAATGCATGAAGCAGTTTGTTGACAACAGTCTTAGTTTGGCCAATGGTAATCGTCCATCTAAAAGGAGTCTATTCCGGTCTCTAACAACAGGAACCGGCATGGAGAGAAGGAGGTCATTCTTGAAGCAGACTGTTGATCCCACCATTCATCCTCAGTCAGAAAGCAAAGTGAAGAACTCCAAGCAGATAACTGAGTTTCTGACACAGTTAGTATCAGATCAATCAGGTATTCCAAAGGACAAAATTTCTCCAACAGGCAGCCTACCTTCTTATGGCTTTGATTCGATTGCAGTGGTTCGAGCAGCTCAGAAGCTCTCAGATTTTCTCGGTATTCCTGTTGGAGCCATTGATATCTTTGCTGCAAGCTGCATTTCTGAGCTTGCTAGCTTCTTGGAGAATTTGTTGAGTAAGTCACAACCAAAGTTGACACCTCATCCCAACAGCCAGGGGAAAAGCTCGAGGGAGATCATTGAGTTTCTGACACAGATAGTATCAGATCAATCAGGTATTCCAAAGGATAAAATTTCTCCAACAGGCAGCCTACCTTCATATGGTTTCGATTCAATTGCTGTGGTCCGAGCAGCACAGAAGCTCTCAGATTTTCTTGGTACTCCTGTTGGAGCGATTGACATCTTTGCAGCAAGCTGTATTTCTGAGCTTGCTAGCTTTTTGGAGAAGTTGTTGCCCAAGTCACAACCACTTTTGGCATCTGATGTATCTTGCTCTACTGAGGATGAGAGTTTAGTAGATGTCAGTGCAGATTTCAGTGTGCTTGCTACAGGGATTCTCCAACTCCTGGCCCTTACCTATGTGTGTTTCATGTTGCTACTTCCAGCATACCTTGCAAGTTTGGCATACATGAGCGTGTTCTACCCGGTCAGTCTGGTTGAAGCATCAGTGATGACTTATCTTGGTTCGTTGGTCATGGCACCTATTGCTTGGATTTGTTATGTCTTGCTCACCTCCTTATCATTGTCTATCTTGGGGAAGTCACTCCTTCAGCCAAATTATGGTCTGACCCCTGATGTTTCGATATGGTCAGTTGACTTTGTTAAATGGTGGGCACTGAACAAGGCTCAAGGGTTTGCTGCAAAGATGCTAGCTGTGCATCTAAAGGGAACAATCTTCTTGAATTATTGGTTCAAGATGCAAGGGGCTCGAATTGGGTCATCTGTTGTTATTGACACAGTAGACATCACTGACCCATCCTTGTTAGTGGTTGCAAATGGTGCAATGATTGCAGAAGGTGTTCTCATCCAGGGGCATGAAGTCCGTAATGAAGTGCTGAGTTTTAGGCGTGTCAGAATCGGTCGTGAGGCCTCCATTGGTCCTTATGCGGTGCTTCAAAAGGGCACCGTTGTGGATGATGGTGCTATGGTCCCACCACTGCAAAAAACTGAGCCAGGGAAATCAGTGTATCAGAATAAGAGAACTTCTGCAGACATGAAGGTAATTGGAACATCTGTATTTCGTACATTGCTAAAATTCTTAGTAACTACTCCCTCCGTCCCATAATATAAGAGCGTTTTTGGCACTACACTTGTGTTAAAAACGCTCTTATATTATGGGACAGAGGGAGTAGATGACAAATTGGCTGCTCATGCTTCACCGGTGTTCTTACTCTACATTATACCATCATGAAGTCGCCTACCCTTAGTTATACTCCCTCCGTTCGTAAATAGATGACATCTTGGACATGGATGTAGACTCTTCAATATGAAGCTTTGGCCGCTAATTTTTATGTGGATATGTTAGTGAATATTTATGAAATTGTGAAATATTTATTTGTGATAATCAAGTTTTATTATATGCTCACTTGACCAATTCAATGGATTTTATGAATTAATAGTCAAATTTAGTGAAGTTTGACTTTATGCTTTCTAGGATATTATCCGAATGGAAGTACTATTGTTTATTTGGTAGAGGTAATATCAAATTAGTGGCAGACACATGAGTAGAGACATAAATGTTTCACTGAACCTATGAGCAGCGGAACCAATGGTCGGGACCGTTGGATGCAATTTTGGGACTTTTGCTAATAATACAGGGTATACACCAAGGGGATGATTAGTATTTATAATTCAATGGCTCTTGCCTAGCCATTCATACAATTCAATCTATTTCTTGTTCCCCGGTGCTAGCCATACTCATTTTCTAAATTCAGTGGCTCTTGCCTAGCCATTCATACAATTCAATCTATTTCTTGTTCCCCGGTGCCAGCCATACTCATTTTCTATGGACTTATCTTTTAAACCTGACAAAATATATTTAAATCTCTTACAAAATGATCAAGTGGAATAGACCGTAAGAGCCACTGGACATAGGTCCGGAAATGCTTCTCTGCAAGTTTTAGCTAGGCGATACAGCTAAAGGCATACATTAGTGGGCAAATACAAGTTCATGTAATTGATTATCTTTTGCTGTTATGTGACTGTCTCCATTTCGTGCAGGAAGAAACAGGGAAAGCAAACATGCTTCTTGAACACCTGGTTTGCATCTATGCGGTTGCGTTGCTAGGTGCTCTATCAAGTGCAACCGTCTACACGTTTTACATTCACTTCTCTGGCACTGAGGCTTCACCTCAGCACTTCTCTTTTGCATGCATTGCGGGCGCATTCCACTGGTTACCAGCTGCCCTCGCCGCTTACCCTGTGATTGTGCGGGAGGCGCCCACAAGCGCATTGACATTTGCTCTCTCCATCGCCTTCGCCTACTTGAGCTACGGTGTCATCCTCAGTCTTCTTACAAGTATGGTCAACACAGCCCTCGCCACAAGGCCGGGAACCAAGCAAAACCATATGACAAGCTTGATCCAGCGACGTATAAACGTCGCTGTGCACCTCAGATTTGCAAAGATGTTATCTGGAACTGAAGCATTCTGCATGTACTTAAGGCTTCTTGGTGCAAAGATTGGCAGGCATTGCTCTATCCGGTCCATTGATCCAGTGGCGAATCCTGAACTGATCAATATTGGTGATGGGGTCCATCTAGGTGATTTCTGCCACATTGTTCCAGGGTTCTACTCCAGTAAGGGGTTTACTGGTGCGGAGATAAAGGTCCAGGAGAACACCATCATTGGTAGTGGCAGCTTGCTCCTTCCTGGCTCAGTCCTCCAAGGGAATGTCATCCTTGGAGCACTTTCTGTGGCACCAGAACATTCTCTTCTCCAGAGAGGCGGAATCTATGTTGGGGCACAATCTCTGACCATGGTGAAGAACACCTTGCTTGCAGAAGATGAGAGGATTGAAATGATGGACCCGATGTACAAGAAGATTGTTGGGAACCTCTCGGCGAACTTGGCAATCACCACCATGAACGTCAAGTCAAGGTACTTCCACCGCATTGGCGTAAGCGGGCGGGGGGTCCTGAAAATGTACGAGGACATTCCATCTCTGCCCAAGCACAAGATATTTGGCGCCGGCAAGTCTTTCCCAGTAATCGTCCGGCACAGTAATAGCCTCAGTGCAGATGATGATGCCAGGCTCGATGCGCGTGGTGCAGCAGTGCGCATTCTCTCAGACGATGGCGAGGTGCCTCTTCTGGACCTTACTTTGAAGAGTGGCAAAGCATTTTATGCACGCACAATCGCCGACTTCGCCACTTGGCTGGTTTGTGGCCTGCCAGCGAGGGAAGAGCATGTCAAGCGTGCTCCACACGTCCGGGATGCTGTCTGGGGCTCCCTGCGGGACACCAACTCGTACACCGAGCTGCATTACTACTCCAACATATGCCGGCTGCTGCGGTTTGATGAAGGGAAGGAGATGTATGCAAAATTCAAGCTTCGTCCTGTTGATCAAGACATACCGGAGGAGTCCGGTCAGGTGGTGCCAAGGGGTATCTTGCCGCCGGAAACCGGTGCAATCCCAAGAGATGAGGGTGACACACGCCCTTTACTCTTCCTCGCCGACGACTTCCGTCGGAGGGTGGAAGTTCCAGACGGGGTGCGCTACGTCTTCCAACTGCAGCTCAGGGAGGTGCCCTCTGACGACGCCACCTGTGACGTCGCCCTTGACTGCACGCGGCCATGGGACGAGGAGGAGTTCCCATACATCGACATCGGAGAGATAAGCATCGACAACAATCTCCCAGCAGAGGAGACGGAGAAGCTCGAGTTCAACCCCTTCCTCCGGTGCCAAGAGGTGGACGTCATCCCGGCGTCGTCCTGCAAGCAGAGCGCGTCCATCGACCACGGGCGCTCGCTGATTTACGAGATATGCCAACGCCTGCGGAACGGCGAGCCACTGCCTGCGTCATGGGCGGCTTTCCTGGAGCAGTCCGACACCAATATCAACCTGTCGGGGTGCCCAGTGGCCGCCGCCATGCACACAAGATCCGACACTGCCAATGCCAGCGAGACCAAGGTGACCCTGGCCAGGACATGGTACAAGGCGCTCTGGGCCACGCTGTGCCAGCCGCTGCTGCAAACGCTGGTGCCATACTTTGTCCTGGGCCTGGTCATCTTCCTCCCATTCCGGGGCCTCCTTGCCGTCGCCGGGGCCACTGGCACGCCGCTGTACTGGCTGCTGCCGGTCTTCTGGCCCGTGTCGGGCTTGGCCGCCATGGCGACATGCGCCGCGGCAAAGTGGGTCCTGGTCGGTGTCAGGGGCGAGGGCGACGCGGTGCACATCTGGGCGCCGCAGGTGTTCCTGGACACGGTCTGGCAGGCCATACGGACGGCGACGGCGGAGTACTTCGCGGAGCTAACGTGCGGGTCGGTGCTGTTCGCGGCGTGGATGCGGCTGATGGGGTCGTCGGTGGCCGTGGCCGACGGCGTGTACGTGGACTCGATGGGGGCGCTGCTGAACCCGGAGATGGTGCACCTGGAGCGGGGCGCGAGCGTGGGGCACGACGCGCTGCTGTTCGGGCACGTATACGAGGGCGAGGCCGGGAAGGTGAAGTTCGGCAGGGTCCACGTCGGGGAGGATGGGTTCGTGGGCAGCCGGGCGGTGGCGATGCCGGGCGTGAAGGTGGAGGACGGCGGCTACCTGGGCGCCCTGTGCCTGGCCATGAAGGAGGAGATCGTCAGGCACAAGCTATAGGCCGTAGGCGCGAGAAGCATGTGTGGGTTACTTACTGCTTTTGGTTTCAGCTAGCTGCCGCTCTCTCGGTGTGCCGCCTATGGATGTCTACGTAGGATCTTATAGCACTGATAAAGATCAACAGCAACAGGTGGCTGCTAGAAGAAGAAATAAATCGATTGTAGTATGCAGTATGGGAATGAAATAATAAGTTCATCACCACCACTATCGTCGTCGCTGCCTCAGTGCCGTCTCGAGAAGTTGGATGATGACTGGGTCAACAGACTCGACTGCTGACATACAAAGAGCATGGGCAGGTGTAGAATAAAAAAACAAGACCATCTAGAACTAGCCCTTAGAGCATATTTTTATAGAAGAAACTCTAAACATCACGGGTCACACCATGACTTGAATCCGGGTGAGCTAGATAGCTAAAAGAATAAGCTCCATGCTACCCTAGCCAACTGGGTGACACACTGTTCTCAAACAGGTGTAGAATAGATGCTTCGTATATGATGCTGCTACTTCATTTGTTTTTTCTTTTACGGGAAAGGCAGGCGCTTTGCCCATTTAAGTAAGATAGGGAAAAATAAAAGGTGCCAGAATTACTTACATGAAAAAAGCAGAAAGAAGGGAAAAGAAAAGAAAAAAATGTTGTCACACAGAATTACATCTCTCCTACAAAGGCCAACTGGACAAGCTCAAGGTCTTCCTTTTTCCTTAGTAAAAATTCCAATCTATTCATCATCAATCATAATAGTACAACGAATACCAGAAATAATAAAAATTACATCTAAATCCGTAGACCACCTAGCAACGACTACAAGCACTGAAGTGAGCCGAAGGCACGCCACCGTCATCGCCCCTTTCTCACTGGAGCCGGACAAAACTTGTTGTAGTAGACAGTCGGAAAGTCGTCATGCTAAAGCCCTATAGGACCAACGCACCAGATTAGCAACCACCGCTGTTGAAGAGAAGTTTAGATCGGAAGGATCCAATCTGTAGACACACAAACGCAGACGAATAAATACATGATCCACGCGGGCAAGCTCAAGGTCTTCCTTGACGAGGTAAGCAACATCAAGCACGGTCAGGGAGGTGTTGTTGAAGATCCGCCTATTCCTTTCCTTCTAGACGTTCCACAGAACGTAGGTGACCACTTGCCCGAACCGCTTGAGAAGGCACATCTCCAGCAAGAATGTTCATGTTCCACCAATCTTCCAGGGAGTAAAAGGAGTGAGCTGTCCCGTGAGGGATGGACAGCCATGTCGATACAATTCCCCACATGCCTCGAGAGAAAAAACATTCACGAGTCAGGTGCCCGTTCGTCTCACATCCAGTGAGGCAAAGCTTGCAAATCTCATCATGAGGCCAGCCATGAATGGCGAGCCGGTCAGCAGTGAGAGACTTCTGATGCATAAGAAGTCACATGAAAAACTTGCATTTTGGCTCCACCGTGCAGTTCCAGATTTTACTAGCGATGAACGGAACAGTGTCTCCAACAAACTAGAGCTGGTACGCGGATGAAGCAGAGTAGGATCCAGATGAGGAGGCATTCCACACAATGGAGTCATCAATTGCAGGATCAAGGTGAACATCCTAGAGCTTAATCCATAGGTCAACAAACTCATTGTTCTATTGGGAGGCATCGATGGCGCCTAAGAAACACATCCAACGTCATTCAACAACTGCTTCATAACGCACCCATTCTTGCGCCTTGCAATCAAAAAATCGATGGTGCAATATCTCTTGGCGCCAAACCCCCCAGCCATCTATCAAACCAAAAAGGCAAAAAATGGCCTTTAAACCATTTCCAATAATGATAGTGGTGGCCATCCTTAAAAGGTCCCAATCCTTCGCATTGCATGGAATCTAGGAGCCCACCCAAGGCCTATCTGGAGCACGCCAGCTCAACCATGCCCACGTGGGCGTAGAGCACGCGCAAATTTCTCGAGGTCAAGAACACCGAGGCCACCAAGCTCTTTGGGTCGACAAACCATGTCCCAGTTAACGAGAGAGTGGCCACCACAAGCGTTCTCTCCATCACCCCCTTTTCAAATGAAGGCCCTACGCATTTTATCAATCTCGAGAACCCATTTGGGTAGATACATGATAGACATATCTGTTTCATAATGTAGTGTTTATAGATCTTTTAAAAAGTTAAAACCCATCAATTTTGACTATGTTTGTATACAAAAGTATCTACGTATGTACTCCCTCCGTTCCTAAATATTTGTCTTTCTAGAGATTTCAACAAGTGACTACATACGGAGCAAAATGAGTGAATCTACACTTAAAATATGTCTATATACATCCCTATATGGTAGTCCATTTGAAATTTCTAAAAAGACAAATATTTAGGAATGGAGGGAGTAATACCAAATCCATATCACTACATAAAATACAAGAAATACTTTCATATTGTATTATTTTCTACTCGACTATTATTGTTCTCAATAAACTTGGTTAAACTTTGTGATGTTTGACTTTAAGAAAAATCTATGTGCACTACATTGTTGAATGGAGGGAGTAATTTTCCTTGGATCTTACCAACATTTGTCCATGAATGTAGCATGCCTTAGGAAAACTCCAATGTGGATCATCAAAACAGAACTCACTAAATCTTTGTAGGCAGTGAGAATCACCCAATAAAAAGTTGATACATCATTTTCATTAATTTTTAGAATAAATTTTATACAAAAAAGGACCGGACCCCAATGTGTCCCACTCCCTACTCTAATACTCCCCGCCGGAGTCTTCGTGGTCGTCGTCGTCACCAATGGAGGTGAGGTCGACGATCCCCACGCCGGAAGGTCTGACCTTGTTATCGTTGTGGGATGGCATGAATGAGGCGCAGCTACCGACGTTGGCATCGTTGCTGTGTTGATCCAGCACGTCGAAGAGGCGGTTGCACTCCGCCTCGTTGTTGCGGAGCTGCCAGTGCTCACGGCGGATGGTGTGGACATTGTGCACGGATTGAGCAGTGTCGCTTACTCGTTGACCATGCTCAACTCCATAACAACCATGGCCGCAATAACAACGTCTAAACCCGCACTTCTTCGAAGTAAAAATAAGGCAAAAGATCAATGTTGTTGTGTCGAAACCTTTTACCTAAAGTAAGAAAAAAGGCAATCCTGCAGATCCCGCCCTTCTTCCTGGAAGGCATGTTAGGAAAAATCAAACTCCTGGATGTTTAAAATGTTAGGTCTCTTTTGAGTTGTACGGGTGTGGTGAAGAGAGGTATGGCGACTTGTATTGCTGATTTTGTTAGAGACCATAGACTTGATTTCATGTGTCTTCAAGAGACTATTAAAAATAATTATGATATGTTTTCGTTAATTTGATCATGATGAAGCCTTCTTTTCAAAATGGATTCCTAATGTGGGGAGAATTCGTGTTATCCTTTGTGGTATTAGATCTGACCAGTTAGAACGAAGTTAAATCCTATAAGGCTGGAAGATTTATTTTGTAATTCAACTTGTGGGATTTGCAAAAGAAATTTATTTGGGGCCTTTTCTTGGCTTATGGGGCTCCTTGGGAAGAAAATAAGCATGACTTCCTTGATGAGCTTGCTGATTTATGTAGTAATATGTACATTCCTTATATTGTGGGTGGAGACTTTAATATTCTTAGACATGAGGGAGAGGATAACCGAAGAGCTAGATTAACTCACAACTCTGATTTTTTAATTATGTTATTAATACCATGCATTTGAGAGAAATTCATGTAAGTGGGGGTTATTTCAATTGGACTAATGGACTAATGTTTCCTACTTTGGAAAAGTTGGGTGTTAATGGCCTATGAATGTGAATAGAAATTTTCTGTAGTTATTGTGAGGAAATGATGACTCTTTATTTTTCGCATTTTTTGAGCTCATCATTTATGGCATGTTCTGTCCATATATCATGTCTCATTGAACCAAATATATGTCCATTATGCATGATTTTTGCTTTTCACCCCTTTCATTGTGAACATTGCATAGTTTGTATTTTTTTAGTTTTTATTAGTTTTCTTTGTTTTGTTGTGTCTACAAGTGTTTTGGAGCAACCTAGGACCAAACACGATGAAAAGACAAAGAAAGGGTTCAATACAGAGGATTATCGTCACCAGACTTAGTCATTTCGGAAGGTCAAATGTGCTTTTAAAGTACTCCAAATCAAGATCTAGTGCCATAGGTGCATCGGTGCTATTCATATGATCCCAACGAGCCCAAGAACATCAAATTCCAAGTTCGTATGAAGAAATGATGACCGTTTTACCGAAGAGTCTAGAGCGCAAGATGACCTTTGGTACGGTAGAAAATGGCATACCACTGCTCGTACCAGGTCCATATAGCTTCGAAAGTTGCCTCTCCAGATGGGATTCTTCACCTTTTGTTCCTACATAATCCTTGGCTAATATGGAATAGTTTGGTACAGGATTAGGCTCATCTTGAACCCTTGGATCGAAGGAGAAAAGGTACATCTATGAATGAGGCTTTGGGAGAGCTCGTATAATTATCTCTCCAACCCAAACCACCGTCGTAATCACCAACACATATGTCATTCATCCAAGATCAGCCTCCACCACCTGTATTGTTGCTCCACCACCATCTCCATAGAAGAAGGGACAAGATCAAGAGAAGGAAGAGGAGGCTCGACCACCGCACACATCGGTTTTCAGGCCGGTGCCATCTCCATCATGTCGCCTCCATCGGTGCCACCCTCATCGCCACTGCCGCCAGTGCCATCACCATCACCCCTGGAGCCGCAATCACCAACACCGCCATGCCTTCTCCCTTCACCGACTCGATGCCGGCTTGTAACTTGACCCTCTCTTTTATGCTTTCCCTTCAAATATTTGAGTAGTCATACTTGTTCTCGGGGATATGGATGAACTCTATATGGTTAAAATTAAGTTACTTTAGGCGATCCAATATCTTCTTTTTTATGTTTGAGTTAATAGCTTCCTTCAATGTTGAGAGGAGGCCTCGCTTGCATTAGAGTTGTGATTGGTCGTGAAGCATATTAATTATTGTCGTTGTTTTAGGTTAGGATGTGATGACCCACAAGTATAGGGGATCATCGTAGTCCTTTCGATAAGTAAGAGTGTCGAACCCAACAAGGAACGGAAGGAAATGACAAGTGATTTTCAGCAAGGTAATTTCTGCAGGCACTGAAATTGTCGATAACAGATAGTTTGATAGCAAGATAATTTGTAACGAGTAACAAGTAGCAATAATAACAATAGGTGCAGCAAGGTAGCCCAATCATTTTTGCAGCAAAGGACAAGCCAAAACAGTCTCTTATAGTAAGCAAAGCGTTCTTGAGGACACATGGAAATTCCATCTAGTCACTTTCATCATGTTGGTTTGATTTGCCTTCGCTACTTTGATAATTTGATATGTGGGTGGACCGGTGCTTGGGTGCTGTTCTTACTTGAAAAGCCTCCCACTTATGATTAACCCCTCTCACAAGCATCCACAACTTTGAAAGAATAATTAAGACAAAATCTAACCATAGCATTAAACATATGGATCCAAATCAGCCCCTTACGGAATAGCCCATAAAGTAGGGTTTAAGCTTCTGTCACTCTAGCAACCCATCATCTAATAACTACTCCACAATGCATTCCCTTAGGCTAAAAAATGGTGAAGTGTCATGTAGTCGACGTTCACATGACACCACTAAGGGAATCACAACATACATATTATCAAAATATCGAACGAATATCAAGTTCACATGATTACTTGTGACAAGACTTCTCCCATGTCCTCAAGAACAAAACTAAATACTCACACAACATATTTATGCTCAAGATAGGAGGGGTATTGAATATGATCTGAACATATAATATTCCACCAAATAAACCGGCTAGCATCAACTACAAGATGTAATCAACACTACTAGTCACCCACAGGTACCAATCTGAGGTTTTGATACAAAGATTGAACACAAGAGATGAACTAGAGTTTTGAGATGAGATGGTATTGTTGAAGATGTTGATCGGGATTGGCCCTCCCACGATGAGAGGGTTGTTGGTGATGATGATAGCTTCGATTTCCACCTCCCGGAGGGAAGTATCCCCGGTAGAATTGCTCCACCGGAGAGCAAAAGTGCTCCTGCTCAAGTTCCGCCTCGAGACGACGATGCTCCATCCCGAAAGTCCTCTCCTTATTTTTTCTAGGGAAAATAACCTTATGTACCAGAAGATGGGCACCAAAAGTTGGCTGATACGTCTCCGTCGTATCTATAGTTTTGATTGTTCCATGCCAGTATTATTCAACTTTCATATACTTTCGGCAAATTTTTATACTATATTTTGGGACTAACATATTGATGCAGTGCCCAGTGCCAGTTCCTATTTATTGCATGTTTTATGTTTCACAGAAACCTAATATCAAACGGAATCTAAACGGGATAAAAACGGACGGAGAATTATTTTGGAATATTTGGGATTTTCCGGAGGAAGAATCAATGCGAAACGGTGCCCGAGGTGGCAAGGAGATAGGGGGGCGCGCCCTCCCCCCTGGGCGCGCCTGGCACTCTCCTGGGCCACCCGTAAGGCGGTTGACGCTCTTCTTTTGCCGCAAGAAAGCTAATTTTACGAGAAAAATCTGGGCGAAAGATTCACCCCAATCGGAGTTACGGATCTCCAGATATAAAAGAAACGGTGAAGGGGCAGAATCTGAGAACGCAGAAACAAAGAGATACATCCAATATCGGAGGGGCTCTCACCCCTCCCAAGCCATGGGAGCCAAGGACCAGAGGGGAAACCCTTCTCCCATCTAGGGAGAAGGTCAAGGAAGAAGAATAAGAAGAATGGGGGTTCTCTCCCCCTTGCTTCTGGTGGCGCCGGAACGCCGCCGGGGGCCATCATCATCACCGCAATCTACACCAACACCTCCGCCATCTTCCCAACATCTCCATCACCTTCCCCCATCTATATTCAGCGGTCCACTCTCCCTCAACCCGCTGTACCCTCTACTTGAACATGGTGCTTTATGCTTCATATTATTATCCAATGATGTGTTGCCATCCTATGATGTCTGAGTAGATTTTCGTTGTCCTACCGATGATTGATGAATTGCTATGATTGGTTTAAATTGCATGTTTTATTATTGGTGCTGTCCTATTGTGCCCTCAGTGTCGCGCAAGCGTGAGGGATTCCTGCTGTAGGGTTTGCAATATGTTTATGATTTGCTTATGGTGGGTGGCGTGAGTGACAGAAGCACAGACCCGAGTAAGTAGGTTATTTGCATATGGGATAAAGGGGACTTTATACTTTAATGCTATGGTTGGGTTTTACCTTAATGAATCTTTAGTAGTTGCGGATGCTTTCTAGAGTTCCAATCATAAGTGCATATGATCCAAGTAGAGAAAGTATGTTAGCTTATGCCTCTCCCTCAAATAGAATTGCGATAGTGATTACCGGTCTAGTAACATAGTCAATTGCTTAGGGACAATTTCACAACTCCTACCACCACATTTCCACACTCATTATATTTACTTTATTGCTTCTTTATCTAAACAGCCCCTACTTTTTATTTACATGTTCTTTATTATCTTGCAAACCTATCCAACAACACCTACAATGTACTTCTAGTTTCATACTTGTTCTAGGTAAGCTAACGTCAAGCGTGCGCAGAGTCGTATCAGTGGCCGATAGGACTTGAGAGAGTATTTGTTCTACCTTTAGCTCCTCGTTGGGTTCGACACTCTTACTTATCAAAAGAGGCTACAACTATCTCGTATACTTGCGGGTTATCAAGACCTTTTTCTGGCGCCGTTGTCGGGGAGTCATAGCGTGGGGTGAATATTCTCGTGTGTGCTTGTTTGATTTATCACTAAGTAATTTTTATTTGCTGTTCTAAGTTGTTCTCTATCTTTAGTTATGGATATGGAACACGAAATACCAAAAAAATTAGGTGTACTTGCTACTCATGGAGATGGGGAACCTCCTAAAACCCTCGATGCTCGTTATGTTCAGGATATTATGTACTACTTTGATAATCCTGAGAAAACCACATTCAATTATGTTATGGGAGTAACGTTGGATCAACGTGAATACTTTAGGGATTATCGCTTGACACAAAAAGGGAAACTATTATGGGATCAAATTAATATGTTGCGTTGGTATTCTCGGGATCTATGCTTGAGATATGATATTACTTGTTGATCTAGGATGAAGGCTCCACACCTTCCCTTTTCATGCAAATTTAGTGAAATGAAACCTTAGCTTCTTATGCTAATGGTATATATGATTACTATGATGTTGAACGAATTGAAGAATTTGTTGCTTTTAAGGCTGCCTATGAAATTGAATCTTTGTTTGAAAAGTATGAAGCTTTAGATGATGATGTTTATAGGCCTGAAAATTTTGCTATATTCAAATATTGCTATGAAAATTATGAATACAATTACAATATTAATGCATTTATTGAGAAAGTCTCCGCTATCCAAGAAGAGACTAATATTTTGCAGGAAGCTATGGAAGAATAAATTGATGAAACTGTGATCCCATTCGATGAAAAAGATGATGAGGAGCGCGAAGAACAAAAGGAGGAAGAGCGGATTGATCACCCGTGCTCACCTTCTAATGAGAGTAACTCTTCAACTCATACATTGTTTAATTCCCCTTCGTGCTTATCGAAGGATGATTGCTATGATCCCATTGATTCTCTTGAAATATCCCTTTTTGATGATGCTTCCTATGCTTGTGGCCAAGATGCCAATATGAATTATGCTTATGGAGATGAACTTGCTATAGTTCCTTATGTTAAACATGAAATCGTTGCTATTGCACCCACACATGATAGTCCTATTATCTTTTTGAATTCTCCCTACTACACTATATCGGAGAAGTTTGTGCTTACTAAGGATTATATTGATGGGTTGCCTTTTACCATTGCACATGATGATTTTGATGAATGTGATATGCATGTGCTTGCTGCTCCTACTTGCAATTATTATGAGAGAGGAACTATATCTCCACCTCTCTATGTTTCCAATATGATAAAATTGCAAGAAACTGTTTATACTATGCATTGGCCTTTACTATGTGTGCATGAATTGTTCTTTTATGACATGCCGATGCATAGGAAGAGAGTTAGACTTCGTTGTTGCATGATATATGTTACTTTGTGCTCACTACTAAATTACAAATCATTGTTAATTAAAATTGGCTTTGATATACCTTGGGATCCGGGTGGATTCATTACTTGAGCACTATATGCCTAGCTTAATGGCTTTAAAGAAAGCGCTGCCAGGGAGACAACCCGGAAGTTTTAGAGAGTAATTTACTTCTGTTGAGTGCTTTTATATAGTTTAAAAATAGAAAAATAAAGAGGGGAACCTAAAAACTTTTCAAAAAGGAAAGTGAAAGTAAGAAAGACAAGCATTGTTGAAGTGGGAGAGCTCCTTGAACTTTGTTCATGCTCACGAAAACTTTGTGAATCTTGATTACAGAAACTTTTCATCAAAAATAATTATCCCCTTGTAAAATTCCATTGTATTATAAAAATAATGTGCCAAGGTTTGCCTTTAGGATGTTTACAATGCTTGTTGGTTTGTACGGTGCAGGACAGAAACTTTGGCTGTAGTGTGCGATTTTATATTTTTAACTGGAATGTCAAACGGTTCTGATTATTTTTGCACTGTCTTGCTATACAACTTGTTTATGTTTCCTAATTTTGGTACAATTTTTGGTGTACCATAAGTATGGTGGATGTTCAGATTGCTACAGACTGTTCTGTTTTTGACAGATTCTGTTTTTGATGCATAGTTTACTTGTTTTGATGAATCTATCAATTTATATTAGTGGATTAAGCCATGGTAAAGTTATATTACAGTAGACACAATGCGAAAACAAAATATAAATTGGTTTGATACAGTACTTAGAGTGGTGATTTGCTTTATTATACTAACGGATCTTACCGAGTTTTCTGTTGAAGTTTTGTGTGGATGAAGTGTCTAATCGAGGAGGTCTCGATATGAGGAAAAGGAAGAGAGGCAAGAGCTCAATCTCGGGGATGCCCAAGGCACCCCAAGTAAATATTCAAGGAGACTCAAGCGTCTAAGCTTGGGTATGCCCCGGAAGGCATCCCCTCTTTCTTCAACAAGTATCGGTATGTTTTCGGATTCGTTTCGTTCATGTGATATGTGCAACCTTGGAGCGTCTTTTGCATTTAGTTTTCACTTTTCTTTTATGCACCATGCTGGTATGAGATAGTCCTTTGTTGATTTATAGAATGCTCATTGCACTTCACTTAAATCTTTTGAGTATGGCTTTATAGAATGCTTCATGTGCTTCACTTATATCATTTGAAGTCTGGATTGCCTGTTTCTCTTCACATAGAAAACCGCCATTTGTAGAATGCTCTTTTTCTTCGCTTATATTTGTTAGAGCATGGGAATATCTTTTGTAGAAAGAATTAAACTCTCTTGCTTCACTTATATCAATTTAGAGAGATGACAGGAATTGGTCATTCACATGGTTAGTCATAAAATCCTACATAAACTTGTAGATCGCTGAATATGATATGTTTGATTCCTTGCAATAGTTTTGCGATATAGAGGTGATAATATGTGGGAGGTACTAGTAGATGGTTGTGTTCAGTAAGGATGTTGGTGTTAAGGTTTGTGATTCCCGAAGCATGCACATATGGTCTATTAACTATGTAACCAAATTGGCGCGCATTGTATTTTGATTGTTTATCTTTGCGTGAAGGTCGGGGGCGCGTGATGGTTAACTCATACCAACCTTCCCCCTAGGAGCATGTGCGTAGTACTTTGTTTCAAGGGCTAATAAATTTTTGCAATAAGTATGTGAGTTCTTTATGACTAATGTTGAGTCCATGGATTATACACACTCTCAACCTTCCATCATTGCTAGCCTCTTCGGTACCGTGCATTGCCCTTTCTCACCTCGAGATTTGGTGCAAACTTCGCCGGTGCATCCAAACCCCGTGATATGATACGCTCTATCACACACAAACCTCCTTATATCTTCCTCAAAACAGCCACCATACCTACCTATCATGACATTTCCATAGCCATTCCAAGATATATTGCCATGCAACTTCCATCATCATCATATACATGACTTAAGCATTCATTGTCATATTGCTTTGCATGATCGTAAGATAGCTAGCATGATGTTTTCATGGCTTGTCCGTTTTTTATGTCATTGCTATGCTAGATCATTGCACATCCCGGTACACCGCCGGAAACATTCATATAGAGTCATATCTTTGTTCTAGTATCGAGTTGTAAGTAAATAAAAGTGTGATGATCATCATTATAGAGCATTGCCCCATGAAAAAAAGGAAAGGCCAAAGAAGCCTAAATAAAAAAAGGGGGCCAAAGAAGCCCACCCAAAAAGAAAAGAAAAAGAAAAAAAAGAAAAAGAAAAGGGGCAATGTTACTATCCTTTTTCCACACTTGTGCTTCAAAGTAGCACCATGTTCTTCATATAGAGAGTCTCCTATGTTCTCACTTTCATATACTAGTGGGAATTTTCATTATAGAACTTGGCTTGTATATTCCAATGATGGGCTTCCTCAAATGCCCTAGGTCTTCATGAGCAAGCAAGTTGGATGCACACCCACTTAGTTTTCAGTTTGAGCTTTCATACACTTATAGCTCTTAGTGCATCCGTTGCACGGGAATCCCTACTCCTCACATTGACATCAATTGATGGGCATCTCCATAGCCCGTTGATTAGCCGCGTCGATGTGAGACTTTCTCCCTTTTTGTCTTCTCCACATGACCTCCACCATCATATTCTATTCCACCCATAGTGCTATATCCATGGCTCACGCTCATGTATTGCCTAAAGGTTGAAAAAGTTTGAGAATACTAAAGTATGAAACAATTGCTTGGCGGACACCGGGATAGGCATGAGGGGTACCTTGTGTTAAGAAAAGGGAGCATACCAGACTATATGATTTTGTAGGGATAACGTTCTGAAGCATTGATGTTTTGAAAGACATGATTGTTTGTTGGGATGCCCTAAGTATTATTGTTTTTATGTCAAATGATAGACTATTGCTTTGAATCACTCGTGTCTTAATATTCATGCCATGATTAGACATATGATCAAGATTATGCTAGGTAGCATTCCACATCAAAAATTATCTTTTTTATCATTTACCTACTCGAGGACGAGCAGGAATTAAGCTTGGGGATGCTGATACGTCTCCGTCGTATCTATAATTTTTTATTGTTCCATGCCAATATTATTCAACTTTCATATACTTTTGGCAACTTTTTATACTATTTTTTGGGACTAACATATTGATCCAGTGCCCATTGCCAGTTCTTGTTTGTTGCATGTTTTATGTTTTGCAGAAACCCAATATCAAACGGAATCCAAACGTGATAAAAACGGACGGAGAATTATTTTGGAATATTTGGGATTTTCTGGAGGAAGAATCAACGCGAAACGGTGCCCGGGGTGGCCAGGAGATAGGGGGGCGCGCCCTCCCCCCTGGGCGTGTCTGGCACTCTCCTGGGCCATCCGTAAGGCGGTTGATGCTCTTCTTTTGCCGCGAGAAAGCTAATTTTACAAGAAAAATCTAGGCGAATGATTCACCCCAAACAGAGTTACGGATCTCCGGATATTAAAAAAACGGTGAAGGGGCAGAATCTGAGAACGCAGAAACAGAGAGATAGATCCAATCTCGGAGGGGCTCTCGCCCCTCCCAAGCCATGGGAGCCAAGGACTTGAGGGGAAACCCTTCTCCCATCTAGGGAGAAGGTCAAGGAAGAAGAATACGAAGGGGGGGGGGGGAGAGCTCTCTCCCCCTTGCTTTCGGTGGCGCCGGAACACCGCCGGGGGCCATCATCATCACCGCGATCTACACTAACACCTCCGCCATCTTCACCAACATCTCCATCACCTTCCCTCATCTATATTCAGCGGTCCACTCTCCCTCAACCCGTTGTACCCTCTACTTGAACATGGTGCTTTATGCTTCATATTATTATCCAATGATGTGTTGCCATCCTATGATGTCTGAGTAGATTTTCGTTGTCCTACCGGTGATTGATGAATTGCTATGATTGGTTTGAATTGCATGTTTTATTATTGGTGCTGTCCTATTGTGCCCTCCGTGTCGCGCAAGCATGAGGGATTCTCGCTGTAGGGTTTGCAATATGTTTATGATTTGCTTATGATGGGTGGCGTGAGTGACAGAAGCACAGACCCGAGTAAGTAGGTTGTTTGAGTATGGGATAAAGGGGACTTGATACTTTAATGCTATGGTTGGGTTTTACCTTAATGAATCTTTAGTAGTTGCAGATGCTTGCTAGAGTTCCAATCATAAGTGCATATGATCCAAGTAGAGAAAAAATGTTAGCTTATGCCTCTCCCTCAAATAGAATTGCGATACTGATTACCGGTCTAGTAACATAGTCAATTGCTTAGAGACAATTTCACAACTCCTACCACCACTTTTCCACACTCATTATATTTACTTTATTGCTTCTTTATCTAAACAACCCCTACTTTTTATTTACATGTTCTTTATTATCTTGCAAACCTATCCAACAACACCTACAAAGTACTTCTAGTTTCATACTTGTTCTAGGTAAGTGAACGTCAAGCGTGCGTAGAGTCGTATCAGTGGCCGATATGGCTTGAGAGAGTATTTGTTCTACCTTTAGCTCCTCGTTGGGTTCGACACTCTTACTTATTTAAAGAGGCTACAACTATCCCCTATACTTGCGGGTTATCACTCCCCAGGGGGCCCACTACCCACTAGGGGGCGCCGGGGTGGGTGGGTGGGCGAGCCCTGGTGCCTAGTGGGCACCTGTGTAACGCCCCCGATTCAATCGTACACTAATCATGCACGCAAATGTGTACGATCAAGATCAGGGACTCACGGGAAGATATCACAACACAACTCTAAAACATAAATAAGTCATACCAGCATCATATTACAAGCCAAGGGCCTCGAGGGCTCGAATACAAGTGCTCGATCATAGACGAGTCAGCGGAAGCAACAGTATCTGAGTACAGACATAAGTTAAACAAGTTGCCATAAGATGGCTAGCACAAACTGGGATACAGATCGAAAGAGGCGCATGCCTCCTGCCTGGGATCCTCCTAACTACTCCTGGTCGTCGTCAGCGGCCTGCACGTAGTAGTAGGCACCTCCAGTGTAGTAAGAGTCGTCGTCGACGATGGCGGCTGGCTCCTGGGCTCCAACGTCTGGTTGCGGCAACCAGGTAGAAGGGAAAGGGGGAAAAGGGGGAGAAAAGCAACCGTGAGTACTCATCCAAAGTACTCGCAAGCAAGGAGCTACACTACATATGCATGGGTATATGTGTAAAGGGCCATATCGGTGGACTGAACTACAGAATGCCAGAATAAGAGGGGGATAGCTAATCCTGTCGAAGAGTACGCTTCTGGCAGCCTCCATCTTGCAGCATGTAGAAGAGAGTAGATTGAAGTCCTCCAAGTAGCATCTCCAAGTAGCAACTCCAAGTAGCATCTCCAGTAGCATCGCATAGCATAATCCTACCCGGTGATCCTCCCCTCGTCGCCCTGTGGAAAAGCGATCACCGGGTTGTCTGTGGAACTTGGAAGGGTGTGTTTTATTAAGTATCCAGTTCTAGTTGTCATGAGGTCAAGGTACAACTCCAAGTCGTCCTGTTACCGAAGATCACGGCTATTCGAATAGATTAACTTCCCTGCAGGGGTGCACCACATAACCCAACACGCTTGATCCCATTTGGCCGGACAAACTTTCCTGGGTCATGCCCGGCCTCGGAAGATCAACACATCGCAGCCCCACCTAGGCACAACAGAGAGGTCAGCACGCCGGTCTAAATCCTATGCGTGCAGGGGTCTGGGCCCATCACCCATTGCACACCTGCACGTTGCGTATGCGGCCGGTGAGCAGACCTAACAACCTCCATTACAAAGGAAGTTGCGTTAACGCAGTCCAACCCGGCGCGCGCCGCTCAGTCGCTGACGTCAAGAAGGCTTCGGCTGATACCACGACGCTGGGATACCCATAACTACTCCCGCGTAGATGGATAGTGCGTATAGACCAAATGGCCAGACTCAGATCAAATACCAAGATCTCGTTAACCGTGTTAAGTATCCGCGAACGCCGAACAGGGCCAGGCCCACCTGTCTCCTAGGTGGTCTCAACCTGCCCTGTCGCTCCGCCACAAAGTAACAGTCGGGGGCCTTCGGGAACCCAGGCCCACCTCTACCGGGATGGAGCCACCTGTCCTTTCAGCCCCCTCATCAGAATCACTTGCGGGTACTCATCAAGCTGACCCGACTTTAGTCACCATCTGTATAGTATGTATGTATGTATAGTATATACCCGTGATCACCTCCCGAGTGATCACAGCCCAATAGTATAGCAAGGCAGACTGACAATAATGTAGGGCCAATGATGATAAACTAGCATCCTATACTACGTATTTAGGATTGCAGGTAAGGTATCAATAGATGTAGCAACAATGTCAGGCTATGCATCAGAATAGGATTAACGGAAAGCAGTAACATGCTACACTACTCTAATGCAAGTAGTATAGAGGAGAATAGGCGATATCTGGTGATCAAGGGGGGGAGGGGCTTGCCTGGTTGCTCTGGCAAGAGAGAGGGGTCGTCAACTCTGTAGTCGAACTGGGGCATCAGCATCATCACGGGGTCTACCGAAGAGAAGAGGGGGGAGAAACAGTAAATACATAGCAAGCAAGTGCATAACAGGATAACAGGCAGAGCTAGACGTGTCCTAACGCGGTATGAGGTGATACCGGTGAAGGGGGAAACATCCGGGAAAATATCCCAGGTGTTTCGTGTTTTCGGACAGATGAACCAGAGGGGGAAAGTTACGAGTTTGATATGTTAGGGGTGCGTGGCGGATGAACGGGCTGCGTATCCGGGTTCGTCTCGTCGTTCTGAGCAACTTTCATGTAGAAAGTATTTTCATCTGAGCTACGGTTTATTTTATATGATTTTCTAAAGTTTTAATCATTTTTAAAATTTATTTAACTATTTAATTCTAACATTATCTAGAATAGTGCACGCTGACGCCATCATGACGTCAGTAGTCAACAGGGAGTTGACTGGTCAACCTAACGTGTGGGTCCAGTGGACCCACCTGTCATTCTCTATTTAGTTTAATTAGGGTTTAGGTTAATTAGTTAGCTTAATTAGTTGTTTAGCTTAATTAAACAAAATTAATTAAGTTAATTAGTTCTTTAATTAATTAATTAATTAATTAATTAATTATTATTATTTTCAATTCCCCTTTTTTTGTAAACGTTCTGGGGGCAGGGCCCCACATGTCATAGGGCCATAGGGGCCCTAGCGGGCGCCGGGTTCGCAGGCGCAGGGGCAGCGCCCGAACGAGCGGGCGGACAGGGCCGCAGCGGGTGGGTACGGGCGCCATAGGGCACCAACGACCACGGCAGGCCTCGCCGGCGGCCACGGCGGGGCAGGAGAAGCAGGGGCGCGAGACGGGGTGCGGGGAGGCCAGGACGGGCGCGACGGGCGCGGCAGGCCTCGTGGCCAGGGCGCAACGGGTGGCCGGCCACAGCGTCGGAGCAGCGGGGTGCAGGCGAGCACGCGTCGGCGCGCCAGGAGGGGGCCGGCAGGGGGGGCCGCGGGTGGAGGCGAGGCGGCTAGCCGTGCGGGGCAAGATGGGGAGGAAGAGGCCACGGCGGAACGAGCGACGCGTGCGGCAGGGAGGCACGAGCGCCGGTGCGCGACGGTGACCGCAGGGAAGGAGGAGAAGAAGAGGAGGGAGCCTCACAGTGGTTCGCAGGGAACGGGGCAACGGGGGTTGAGGAGGTCGACGGGGACGACGCACGCAGGGGAGGCAGTCCGGCGAGGGAGTGTTCAGACGAGGCGGCTCCGACGTGGTCTAGTGGCATCGGGGGCGGCGAGGCCTGGTGTAGGCCGTCGTGGGAGGTGACGAGGAGGTGGCGAGGTCCGGCGATGGGCGTCACCAGCGACGGGGCGCAGGGGAGGGGGGCCGACGCGGGCGTCGAGGCGATGGGGTGCCCGACGACGGGGTCGGGGCGCTAGCGTCGCGAGGTAGGGGAAGCGGGCTCGTCCCCGATCCAGATCGGATCGGGAAGGGGAGAGGAGAGACGTGGGGAGTGGGGGTGTGCGGTCGGGTTGGTTAGGGTTTCGGTGCCTGGGGGGATAAGGCAATGCGGGGGGCGGCTGGGCCGGCCCGTTCGAGCGGCGGAGGCCAGCTGGGCCACTTGGCCCAGCGGGGTAGGGGGGGTTTCTTTTGTTTTACTTTTGTTTTGTTTTCCTTTTATTAGTTTTCTATTTTATTTTCTATATAATTTTGTTTTATAAAATATACAAGTAGTACCTAATTTAGTGTTACAAAATACCCCAATGCCACAAAAAGTTTGGTGACAAAATAAAATAGTTTAGTAATTTATTAATTGTAAAAGGCATATAATTAATTGTTTTTGCTACTGTTTAAATCTTTATAGTTCGTTTAAGCATTTTATAAAAGCTTGGTTTCTCCACCATAATTGCTTACGATTTATTTGAAACAACCCGAACATTTTAGTTTTAATTTTTTGAAAACTTTTGTTGTTTGCTTTTCTTTTGAATTTGAAAGTGAATCGGTTCCGAACTAACGCGAGATTAGCAACAGTAACCGTGGTGACGTGGCATCATTAACGGAGGTTTACTGTAGCTTAATTATCTGGGCGTCACAATTCTCCTCCACTACAAGAAATCTCATCCCGAGATTTAGGAGCAGGAATAAGGGGGAAGGGATCTGGTTACGAAATTCTAACGGATATTCTCGGCCTTGGTTGCTCTTCTCGAAGAGGTCGATCCCTTACATTGACGTCTTCATTACTCTGCTTTAGGTCATCATGGTGAAGTCATCCTTTTCTTCGGGAACTCCAACGTACTTACGAATAGGTAAGGGGCAGCTCGGCTACGACATAATGCTTATGAGGAAACAATCTGGGGTTAACCCATGAATGAGCATAAGATTATCTCTCGAGTTGAACATATAAAATACGTCGAGAGTAAGGTACAAAGGTACAATAAGAGGTTCCAAGCGGATAGGTGGTTGCTCGAAGTCCGAACCAGAGTGAGAAAGGGGTTCAGAGTAGCGACAGTAAGTATTGCGTCTGATACCATAATAGAGCACTAGGAAGGTGGCCCATGAATTAAATACGAAGCCAAGCGTGGGGAATAACCACTAGAAACGGGGTTGTACAGGAGAGTCAGGTTTCGATCCAGTGGACCTGTGGGTTATGGGCCCACCATGTGGGTTAGAAGTAGGAAGGGTGGAGACGTCTTGCGTGATCATGCAAGCAAGGCATGTCAGGGGGGTAGCCTGTCGATTATGTCGGCGACAACGTCGATACCAAGGGCGAGGGACGAAGAGAACTATTTTCCTGCTCGTTGAACGAGGCGGGCCAAGAGGCAAAGTTCTCATCCATCGGCGGTTACCGAAATGTCATCAACAATAGAAACAGGGTCTCATTATCAGAGTTGTACACCGAGGTGTTTACCTACGCAGTGAATTATTACTGCTTAGATTATATAGATCACAAGAAAGGTTAAACCAAACAACGGAAAGGAAATATGGTTATCAAATTACACAGAACAAAGACAAGGAAAATGTGTTTAATCACATATTTCAGGGGTATATCCTTCCCAAGGACAAGCAGAGCATGATATCCATGACAGGATATAATGTAGAAAACTCTTTAGGTAGGGGAGAGAATTTTCATGACACTACCCATACAACGGTGTTTGGATAATTGAGCAAGAAACTTTTAGCCTTGGGCTCCAAATGTTCTTGTTGGAAATCGGAGTATCACAAACAAGCTTTTGAGATAGCATTGACATGGTATTCAAACAAAGGTCGGACTTTAGATACTCAATGGATCCATCAGGAACAGCTTATAAAATAGGTCTTACAATTTCCTCCAGGAGGAGTGGTTATCCTTGCAAAAGAAATTATAACGATAGGTCCTCCACCTAGGGGGGGGCGGGTGCTAGGCATGACATCATGTTACCGGGTCATCAAAGGACCAACATCATAACTCTTGGAAAGTTGTCCCAACCATCATATCTGACCGAGATTCAGATCCGATTGGTGTCATGATACCTCAGACTCAGGATGTCCGAGAAGAAAAGGGGCTACACAACTCGACAAAATGACATTGCAAGATTCTCGGGAAATGAACTATGGGAGCAGGTTCCTGAAACAATAGTTCATCATTAAACCAAGGAGGGGATGAGAAGGTGGCTGATGGGCTCAGCAACAATTCATCGAGAATTCCAAGCGGATGGATTTTCCACAATAATGTGAACAAGGAGATAGCATTTGTCAGATCAAATGGTATAATGAAGCATGCTCGAGGACAACATACACAATTAAACATTGGTTGAAAGGTGCGCCCGAAATATGGGTTGGGCTGCACGACCAATGTCAGAATGGTGATTCAATAATCAATAGTCTAAGAATGAACGGTTGACCATTAACTTCAAAGCAATAGGGTTGCTAGAAGTACAGAATCCAAACAGCACCGTTCACTTGTTGGTACCCCGGTTGGAATCAACACGAGGACTATGAAAGAATGGTGATGGTGAGAAGTAGCACTACACCAAGAACTCTCAAGAGGTGGAACAAATCTCAGAACATTCTTGACATAAAAGATGGTAATACTCCAAGATAAAGAAGAACAAAGGCTGGATAGCAAGGAACTCAAGGTATAACACAAAACATGAACAAGTTTGTGTTGGGGGAAGGCAAGAATGTCGTCGATGATAACACAACATCGAGGGGCAAGGATGGTATTTCTCATCACGATTTCGATTGATATCCTGTAAGAGCTCAGAATGTAGATGATGATTACGACACCTTTGTCGAGAGGTTTCATGAAGATGTAATCGAACAATGATGACATCAAGTCAAAGGACTGATGAAGCGAAAGTTACTAAAACCAAGGGTACGACACGAACTCGAAATCAAGCTTGATGTTCAAGGCGAAATGATATGACAAGGAAGATCGACGTAAGTCTAGCTCATCGTCGAAAGTTGTGCTCCGAAAGAAGGACCAGGTAGCACAGTTAAAATTTTGCATGATAATGATATAGCTGATAAGGCTAGGAATGACTTGAAGGATTATTAAACTCATAAGCAACAAGAATTACTTAGAGTTATTGAATCGGAGTATGGAATCGATTCACTTATCGGTGTTCCCGAGTGTCTAATAACTCGGAGCCCGTGGAAAATTGGAATCAGCGAGAATGTAGTACTTGATGAAGAACTCATAAGAAGTAATGCAGTTCCAAGATAATCTCAAGATACCAGGGGGGTAATACTCGAAGACGGATCAAAGTAGAGGTTGGACTGGGGTATTAATCCGCAGAAGGCAAATGTTTAAACTTGCCCGAGAAATGGGAACAAAGAAGAACAATATGGTCGAAACCATAACTACAAGGGGTCCAATTTAATAACACCGAAAGAATTACTCGAATGAGTAAATATTGGCAAGAAGCTTCCATGATAAGTTCCACATCAGGTCCATGGGCATGAACTCAGAGATCAAGGTCGACTCCCACTTCTCCAATGCATACCCTTTCATTCACTTCTCGCTTTCGATGAAGTTATAGCGTTGAAATTTTATCTGGCAAAATACCAGAAGAGTACGACTCGTGA
Organism: Triticum aestivum; assembly: GCF_018294505.1. Classification (NCBI taxonomy): domain Eukaryota; kingdom Viridiplantae; phylum Streptophyta; class Magnoliopsida; order Poales; family Poaceae; genus Triticum; species Triticum aestivum. The sequence goes on along the minus strand of NC_057798.1, from coordinate 511,967,855 downwards.
AAAATTTCGAGTTCACACATATTAAGGAAGGCATAGGTTCAACCCATCGGGGCATCTTAGAATCATATACCAGAATCTTTAGAAGTAATTAAGTCAAGCTCGAAGGCAGAGCATGGTTGAGAAAGCAGACGATACAATTTACCAAAGGCATTATGTACCAGAGAAAAGGCTCACAAGGTTATTGAATATGAAGGGCGTTGTCAGATAAAATCCAACAAAGGATTTGGTGGTCCACAAGGGATCTGACGTGAGCATCGGTACTCAACTAGAGGAAGCAGATTACAGAAACAGCTGACTAACTCAATTGTCAAATGCAAAGGAATTATGATTTCCAAATCAAGGGATCAGAAGCAACGCTCTGATTAGGGGTGGATAAGTTGAACAGCCTTAGGGTACAATCAAAGACAATTGGATTGGTCGAGAACCAATTCCAGTTAAAAGAATGGCAGCTCAGCCGGAAAAGTAATTTGTAAGGATCAATGATGATTGCGTGTATTCACAAACATATTGAGTCAACGGACTCAAAATGATAATGACAAGGAATGTCAATAAGACTACGAGACTTATGGGATTAACCATAATGCAAGCAAGCAAGAATTTCAAGAGCCAAGGCTCCAGAGGATTTTCGGAAGAATAGTATTTGAAGACTTTTGTGAAACACATATACAACTGGGGATGAGCGGATACTCGACAAGTGCGAGTATTTATTTGAAGGGGTATTCATGTGGCAAAGAACTGCTAGGCAGTAGGCACAAAGTATTCTCGGAACAATAGAGAAAACTTCGGGGTATCTTGTAATAACAAGATCAATGGGGGATGATCGTATGAATGGCAAGTGTAAGTAGTTTTCCATACGGATTTATCGGTGGTCGGCAATAGCAAAAGTGATGGGCACAAAGTCTCGTGAGAATATCAATGAGTATCTCCGAAATCTTATGGTGCAGTCGGTTATCAACTGGACTGAAGGGCCTCTCCGGGAGAAAGTTTTTTTGAGAACCTAAAGTTAGATATTAGTAAAAATCGTTTAACCCCGAATAGAAGAGCATTCAGAATCCCAGAGTAAAGACAAGGAGTAAAAGATCCTAATACCACCCGATGGCAACGTGGGCCCATGGGCCGCACAGCCATGTTAGTAAAAGTTTTGTAAAGTCTAGACACGACTTCGGCCAAGGAGTTGGAAGGGGGATTCCTACAGGCAGTCGGCTCTGATACCAACCTGTGACGCCCCCGATTCAATCGTACACTAATCATGCACGCAAACGTCTACGTTCAAGATCAGGGACTCATGGGAAGATATCACAACACAACTCTAAAACATAAATAAGTCATACCAGCATCATATTACAAGCCAAGGGCCTCGAGGGCTTGAATACAAGTGCTCGATCATAGACGAGTCAGCAGAAGCAACAATATCTGAGTACAGACATAAGTTAAACAAGTTTCCATAAGATGGCTAGCACAAACTGGGATACAGATCGAAAGAGGCGCAGGCCTCCTGCCTGGGATCCTCCTAACTACTCCTGGTCGTCGTCAGCGGCCTGCACGTAGTAGTAGGCACCTCCAGTGTAGTAAGAGTCGTCGTCGATGATGGCGTCTGGCTCCTGGGCTCAAACGTCTGGTTACGGCAACCAGGTAGAAGGGAAAGGGGGAAAAGGGGGAGAAAAGCAACCGTGAGTACTCATCCAAAGTACTCGCAAGCAAGAAGCTACACTACATATGCATGGGTATATGTGTAAAGGGCCATATCGGTGGACTGAACTGCAGAATGCCAGAATAAGAGGGGGATAGCTAATCCTGTCGAAGACTACGCTTCTGGCAGCCTCCATCTTGCAGCATGTAGAAGAGAGTAGATTGAAGTCCTCCAAGTAGCATCTCCAAGTAGCAACTCCAAGTAGCATCTCCAGTAGCATCGCATAGCATAGTCCTACCCGGCGATCCTCCCCTCGTCGCCCTGTGGAAAAGCGATCACCGGGTTGTCTGTGGAACTTGGAAGGGTGTGTTTTATTAAGTATCCAGTTCTAGTTGTCATAAGGTCAAGGTACAACTCCAAGTCGTCCTGTTACCGAAGATCACGGCTATTTGAATAGATTAACTTCCCTGCAGGGGTGCACCACATAACCCAACACGCTTGAACCCATTTGGCCGGACACACTTTCCTGGGTCATGCCCGTCCTCGGAAGATCAACACGTCGCAGCCCCACCTAGGCACAACAGAGAGGTCAGCACGCCGGTCTAAATCCTATGCGCGCAGGGGTCTGGGCCCATCGCCCATTGCACACCTGCACGTTGCGTACACGGCCGGTGAGCAGACCTAGCAACCTCCATTACAAAGGAAGTTGTGTTAACACAGTCCAACCCGGCGCGCGCCGCTCAGTCGCTGACGTCAAGAAGGCTTCGGCTGATACCACGACGCCGGGATACCCATAACTACTCCCGCGTAGATGGTTAGTGCGTATAGACCAAATGGCCAGACTCAGATCAAATACCAAGATCTCGTTAAGCATGTTAAGTATCCGCGAATGCCAAACAGGGCCAGGCCCACCTGTCTCCTAGGTGGTCTTAACCTGCCCTGTCGCTCCGCCACAAAGTAACAGTCGGGGGCCGTCGGGAACCCAGGCCCACCTCTACCGGGATGGAGCCACCTGTCCTTTCAGCCCCCTCATCAGAATCACTTGCGGGTACTCATCGAGCTGACCCGACTTTAGTCACCATCTGTATAGTATGTATGTATGTATAGTATATACCCGTGATCACCTCCCGAGTGATCACAGCCCAATAGTATAGCAAGGCAGACTGACAAGAATGTAGGGCCAATGATGATAAACTAGCATCCTATACTAAGTATTTAGGATTGCAGGTAAGGTATCAACAGATGTAGCAACAATGTCAGGCTATGCATCAGAATAGGATTAACGGAAAGCAGTAACATGCTACACTACTCTAATGCAAGCAGTATAGAGGAGAATAGGCGATATCTGGTGATCAAGGGGGGGGCTTGCCTGGTTGCTCTGGCAAGAGAGAGGGGTCGTCAACTCCTGTAGTCGAACTGGGGCATCAGCATCGTCACGGGGTCTACCGAAGAGAAGAGGGGGGAGAAACAGTAAATACATAGCAAGCAAGTGCATAACAGGATAACAGGCAGAGCTAGACGTGTCCTAATGCGGTATGAGGTGATACCGGTGAAGGGGGAAACATCCGGGAAAATATCCCCGGTGTTTCGTGTTTTCGGACAGATGAACCAGAGGGGGAAAGTTGCAATTTGATATGTTAGGGGTGCGTGGCGGATGAACGGGCTGCGTATCCGGGTTCGTCTCGTCGTTCTGAGCAACTTTCATGTAGAAAGTATTTTCATGTGAGCTACAGTTTATTTTATATGATTTTCTAAAGTTTTAATCATTTTTAGAATTTATTGAACTATTTAATTCTAACATTATCCAGAATAGTGCACGCAGACGTCATCATGACGTCATCATGACGTCAGTAGTCAACAGGGAGTTGACTGGTCAACCTAACGTGTGGGTCTAGTGGGACCCACCTGTCATTCTCTATTTAGTTTAATTAGGGTTTAGGTTAATTAGTTAGCTTAATTAGTTGTTTAGCTTAATTAAACAAAATTAATTAAGTTAATTAGTTCTTTAATTAATTAATTAATTAATTATTATTATTTTCAATTCCCCTTTTTTTGTAAAGTTCTGGGGGCAGGGCCCCACATGTCATAGGGCCATAGGGGCCCTAGCGGGCGCCGGGTTCACGGGCGCAGGGGCAGTGCCCGAACGAGCGGGTGGACAGGGCCGCAGCGGGTGGGTACGGGCGCCATAGGGCACCGACGACCACGGCAGGCCTCGCCGGCGGCCACGGCGGGGCAGGAGAAGCAGGGGCCCGAGACGGGGTGCGGGGAGGCCAGGACGGGCGCGACGGGTGCGGAGCGTGGCCGGGCGCGGCAGGCCTCGTGGCCAGGGCGCAACGGGTGGCCGGCCACAGCGACAGAGCAGCGAGGTGCAGGCGCGCACGCATCGGCGCGCCAGGAGGGGGCCGGCCATGGCGCGGGCGCACGGGGCGCGCACAGCGTGCGGGCGGCACGGGCATAGGGCGGCGGCAGGGGGCCGCGGGTGGAGGCGAGGCGGCTGGCCGTGCGGGGCAAGACGGGGAGGAAGAGGCCACGGCGGAACGAGCGACGCGTGCGGCAGGGAGGCACAAGCGCCGGTGCGCGGCGGTGACCGCAGGGAAGGAGGAGAAGAAGAGGAGGGAGCCTCACAGTGGTTCGCAGGGAACGGGGCAACGGGGGTTGAGGAGGTCGACGGGGACGACGCACGCAGGGGAGGCAGTCCGGCGAGGGAGTGTTCGGACGAGGCGGCTCCGACGTGGTCCAGCGGCGTCGGGGGCGGCGAGGCCTGGTGTAGGCCGTCGTGGGAGGTGACGAGGAGGCGGCAAGGTCCGGCGATGGGCGTCACCAGCGACGGGGCGCAGGGGAGGGGGGCCGACGCGGGCGTCGAGGCGATGGGGTGCCAGACGACGGGTTCGGGGCGCTGGCGTCGCGAGGTAGGGGAAGCGGGCTCGTCCCCGATCCAGATCGGATCGGGAAGGGGAGAGGAGAGACGTGGGGAGTGGGGGTGTGCGGTCGAGTTGGTTAGGGTTTCGGTGCCTCGGGGGATAAGGCAGTGCGGGGGGCGGCTGGGCCGACCCAGCGGGGTAGGGGGGTTTCTGTTGTTTTACTTTTGTTTTGTTTTCCTTTTATTAGTTTTCTATTTTATTTTCTATATAATTTTGTTTTATGAAATATACAAGTAGTACCTCATTTAGTGTTACAAAATACCCCAATGCCACAAAAAGTGTGGTGACAAAATAAAATAGTTTAGTAATTTATTAATTGTAAAAGGCATATAATTAATTGTTTTTGCTACTGTTTAAATCTTTATAGTTCATTTAAGCATTTTATAAAAGCTTGGTTTCTCCACCATAATTGCTTACGATTTATTTGAAACAACCCGAACATTTTAGTTTTAATTTTTTGAAAACTTTTGTTGTTTGCTTTTCTTTTGAATTTGAAAGTGAATCGGTTCCAAACTAACGCGATATTAGCAACAGTAACCGTGGTGACGTGGCATCATTAACGGAGGTTTGCTGTAGCTTAATTATCCGGGCGTCACAACCTGGGTGGCCCCCTCTGCTCTTTATTTTCTCTAGTATTTTTTATATATTCCAAAATAATTCTCCGTAAAATTTTAGCTCATTTGGAGATGTGCAGAATAGGTATCTCTAACATGTTTTTCAGGTCCAGAATTCCAGCTGCCGGTAATCTCCCTCTTTGTTTAAACCTTGCATATCATGGGAGAAAATGCTTTAGAATTACTCCACAAAGTGTTATATTGCATAAAAACACTATAAATAACAGTAGGAAACATGATGCAAATGGATGTATCAACTCCCCCAAGCTTAGACCTCGCTTTTCCTCAAGAGAAAGCTGATATCGAAAATCATGTCCACATGTTTAGAGAGAGAGAGGTGTTGATAAAAACAAAATACAGACATAGTAGCATCATGATCATTATTATAACAGCAATAAAGTTTATCATAAAACTTCTCATGAGCAAGTAACAATTCATCACAACATCGAAGTATATAGCATAAACTTTCTTGAAAACTAACAAACTATGTTCTCAGTCAATAATGCAATTGCAATTCATTATATTTTCAGGAAGGGTCTCATGTTGGAGCCTTTTAGCAAGTCCACATACTCAACCATCATTTAGTCTTCTATGATTGCTGACACTCACAACATATATATGGAGCAAAAAGTTTTAGCCAGACACATAAAAGATAGGGGCTTATAGTTTTGCCTCCCAACTTATTCACCTCAAGGGTGACGTCAACAATAATAACTCATGATCACTCATATCCAACTGGATATATGTGCCTAGATCTTTCTCCACCACATGATGCTTTCAAAAGAGAAAAATAAAAAGGAATAGAGGAGAACACTTTGACACTTGCATAAAAAGTAAATGCATAAAGGTAAAAGATAGGCCCTTCGCAAAGGGAAGCAGAGGTTGCCGTGCGCTTTTTATTTTTGGATGCACAAGCTCATAGTGCAAAAGGACGTTGATACGTATCCAACGTATCTATAATTTTTTTATTATTCCATGTTGTTATATAATCATTCTTGGATGTTTTACAATCATTTTATAACAACTTTATATCATTTTTGGGACTAACTTATTGACATAGTGCCCAGTGCCAGTTGTGGTTTTTTTGCTTGTTTTCTACTTCGCAGAATATCAGTACCAAATGGAGTCCAAACGCAGAGAAACTTTTGGGAGTTTTTTTGGACCAGAAGACAACTTGGGAGCCAAGGAAGCACCAGAGGGGAGGCCCATGGGGCCCATAAGACACCAGGGCATGCCAGGAGGCCCAGATGTGCTCTGATGGGTTGTGGGGTCCACGAGGGTCTCCTACACCACCTCTCAGCTCTATAAATACCCAAATATTCCAGAACCCTAGGGGAGTCAATGAAACACAATTCTAGCCGCCACAAGTTCCAGAACCACGAGATCCAATCTAGAGCCCTTTTCCGGCAGCCTGCAGGAGGGGAACACGATCAGGTTTCAAGCCACATCAAAAAGAATTTATGGCGCTGTTGCCGGGGAGACATCATCAACATCTATCAGGTTCCTAATCACAAATCTCATCTCCTTGCAATTTACATTATTTGCCATTTGCCCCTCATGCATTTTCATCTCCCCCACTACTAAAACATTTTGGGAAATACATTTTTTTGTTTGCCTTTTTCTCGCTCGATCTTTTGTTTGCTTGTGTTGCCATGTGTTTTCTATTTGCTTGCATTCGCTTGCTAAAAATCTATTGATATGGATCCTCATCTACTTGCTAATCTTTTCAAAAGATCCAATTATTATGAACCAATTGATAGTGAATTGAGTTCACTAGATTATCTTTATGAAGTTTTGCTTGAGATTCATGAATCTGAAAATTCTGATGAAGTGTTAAACAAAGAAATTTATAAAGTGATTCATGATAGCTCCGTCAATGAAAAGCATGATTGCAATGATGTTATTATAAATTATATTAATGTTAATTGTGCTAATGATATGAAAAACCCCAAGCATGGGGATGATGATTTTGTTACACTACTTATCGCAGTGATCATGATTGGGGTGATAATGTTTCTTATGATCTTGAAAATTTATTTAAGCCTCATGATGAATATGATATTAATAATAATGTTTGCAATAATATTGAAAGTGGGTTTGGAAGAGTGTTAACTTTAGCTAAAAATAACCCCACATATTTGGAGAGTGTTCAATCTTATGATTTTTTTTTGACGAAAGCGGGTTTGGAGAGGTCATGACTTTAGTTGATGTTAATCCCACTCTCTTGGAAGATTATAAAAACTTTTATGCATGTGGATCATGAAGAGAAAAATTTATATGATAGTTTTATATTGTTGAATTTGATTATGATCCTACATGTAATTATTACGAGAGAGGAAAATATGGTTGTAGAAATTTTCATGTTACTAAATTACCTCCCTTCATGTTGATATTGGCAATGTTTTATTCTTCTTCCTTGCATATGCTAGTTTTTGCTTGCCTTCATAATTTTTCTACTTATAAAATTCCTATGCATATGAAGTATGTTAGACTTACATGTGCATGCTACATAATGCTCGCTTCGTGTTTCAATTACTATCTTTCATGTGAGCATCGTTGAAATCGCAGGCCTATCTTAATGGCTACAAAGAAAGAGCTTGTTGGGAGGCAACCCAATGAACAAAATATTTTTTCTCTTTTTCTTTCCGTTTTTGTGTGTTCACACAATTATGCTACTGTTATGATTGTTTTTTGTGTGTGTTTTAATTAGTGTTTGTGCCAAGTAAAGCCTTCGGAATCATGTTTGGTGATAGTTGATTTGATCTTGTTGAAAAACAAAAACTATTGTGCCCAGTAGCAGAATTGTTAAAAATCACAGAAGTGTGATAAAATTCTGAATATTTTAATGTTGATATAAAAATTGCCTACATTTTCCTATTTTTTCAGAATTTTTGGAGTTGCAGAAGTATGAACAAAGTCCAGATTACTACATACTGTTTTGTTTTTGACAGATTCTGTTTTTGTTGCATTGTGTGCTTATTTTGATAAATCTATGGATTGTATAGGGGGTATGAGCCATGGTAAAGTTGTAATACAATAGGTGTAATGCAATAATAAAATACGAATGGGTTTGCAACAGTAGTTAGAGTGGTGATTTGCTTTATTATACTAACGGATCTCACAAAGATTTTGTTAAGTTTTGTGTGATTGAAGTTTCCATGTTTTGGGTGAGATCACGATGGATGAAGGAATAACGAGTGAAAAGATGCTAAGCTTGGGGATGCCCATGGCACCCCAAGTTAATATTCAAGGAGAACCAAGAAACTAAGATTGGGGATGCCCCGTAAGGCATCCCCTCTTTCTTCTAACGACCATCGGTAATTTTACTTGGAGCTATATTTTTATTCTGTCACATATCATGAGTTTTTCTTGGAGCGTCTTGTATTATATGAGTCTTTGCTTGTTTTGATATTTAGTTTGTCACAATTATCCTTGCTGGACACACCTATTTGGGAGAGAAAAAATTATGCTATGATTTGTTGGAATTGCTCTAGTACTTCACTTATATGTTTTTTTAGCATGGTGTGCTTTAATATTTTTGAAGAAATGCTCTCATGCTTCACTTAGATTTATTTGAGAGTTAGTAATTTTCTTGAAGAAACTCTCTCATGCTTCACTTATATTATTTTGAGAGATGAAAATTTTTATGCTCATGTTCTTCACTTAAATTTGTTTGAGCTTGTCAAAAGCAATTGCAATATATGAAACTAGTCCCAAAGTGATAGATATTCAAGAGGGATATAATAAAAAATTTCATGAAGATCATTGGACAAAATGAACTTGATTATTTGTAATAGCTTTGAGATATGATGATAGTAATATGTGAGTCATGTTGGTGAGTAATTATGCGTTAGTAAGAATATTGGTGTTAAGGTTTGTGATTCCCTATGCAAGCACAAAAGTCAATAGTTATGCAATGAAATTACATCCTACTTGTGGTGCATTATTTGGTGTTAGTTATTCTTAGTGCTCGTTTATGAGAATTTTTGTTTCTTGGTTGGTTGCTTCTCAATCTATTTGCTAGCCTCCACTTGTACTAAGTAGAAATGCTACTTGAGCATCCAAAATCCTTAAACCCAGTTTTGCCATATGAGTCCTCCATACCTACATATATGCGATATTTCTATGCTGTTCTAAGTAAATTTGTATGTGCCAACTCTAAATTTCAAAATGAGTTTCATTTTTGTGTGCACGTACTGCTCATGAAGCGGCACGGGGTGGCCAATATTTTTCCATGCTAGATGTGTTATTCTCAAGATGAGTGTTTATTCACTTGTCATTGCACGAAAGTTCGGCAGTAATAGGGATGCCCAGTCCTGAAATGAAAAAGAAATTTACTTTTTGTTGCCAAATAATAAATTCCTTGGAAAGTGTTGGTATGGAAGGCACCCGTGGATACGGCTAGCCATGGATTGTGAAAGAATGGAGAAAAAAGGAATAAACTTTATTTTATGTTTGGGAACCGCCTATGATATATCTAGCATGGAAAGTATTGGGAACTACTCGGTCGTTTTAGTTAACAGGAAAAGCACGCCTCTCAAAAAAATTTATCTCTCAATTTTTGCTTTGAGCTCTGGCACCTCTATAGATCTCTGCTTCTCTCTATGAAGGGCCTATCTATTTACTTTATGCATTTTTTCTTTTTTATTTGAATCTCCATATTCTCTTATAAAGCACCAACTAGGGAGCACTATGATCATACTTGTGAATTGGATGTAGCTAATATTAGAGTGTGTTTCGTGAGTGGATCAATGATTGAGCATGTGGGCTAGGGATAACTTTCTTTAGTGTTGCTATTTTGAAAGACATTGTTGCTTGTTGATATGCTTGAGTATTGAAGTCTTCATGTCAAATATAGACTATTGCTTTGAACCATCTAAAAGTCCAAATGTCCATGCCACTAAAGAAAAGAATATGTGATGAACATGTTAGGCAGCATTCCACATAAAAAATTCTGTTTTTATCATTTACCTACTCGAGGACGAGCATGAATTAAGCTTGGGGATGCTGATACATCTCCAACATATCTATAATTTTTGATTGTTCCATGCTGTCATATTATCATTCTTGGATGTTTTAGAATCATTTTGTAGAAACTTTATATCATTTTTGGGACTAACCTATTGACATAATGCCCACTGCCAGTTGCTGCTTTTTGCTTGTTTTTTACTTTGCAAAATATCAGCACCAAACGGAGTTCAAACGCAGCAAAACCTTTTGGATATTTTTTTGGACCATAAGACAACTTGGGAGCCAAGGAAGCACCAGAGGGGAGGCCCGTGGGGACCACAAGACACTAGAGCGCGCCAGGAGGCCCAAGCACGCCCTGATGGGTTGTGGGGCCCATGGGGGTGTTGGGGAACGCAGTAATTTCAAAAAAAAATCCTACGATCACGCAAGATCTATCTAGGAGATGCATAGCAACGAGAGGGGAGAGTGTGTCCACATACACTCGTAGACCGAAAGCGGAAGCGTTTAGTAACATGGTTGATGTAGTCGAACTTCTTCGCGATCAAACCGATCCAAGTACCGAACGTACAACACCTCCGTGTTCGGCACACGTTCAACTCGATGACGTCCCTCGTGCTCTTGATCCAGTTGAGGACGAGGCTAAGTTTCGTTAGCACGACGGCGTGGCGACGATGATGATGACGTTACCGGCATAGGGCTTCGCCTAAGCACTACGATGGTATGATAGAGGTGTTTAACTGTGGAGGGGGCACCGCACATGGTTAAGAGAAACTTGTGTGTTCTAGGGTGCCCCCTACCCCCGTATATATAGGAGGGAGGGGGAGGCCGGCCGACCCTAGGGGGCGCGCCCAAGAGGAGGAGTCCTACTAGGACTACTAGTCCTAGTAGGATTCTCCTACAAGGAAGAGAGGGGGAAGGAAGGAGAGGGAGAGGGAGTAGGAAAGGTGGGCACCGCCCCCCTTCCCTTGTCCAATTTGGACTGTAAGGGGGGGGGGGGCAGCCCTGGCAGCCCTCCTCTCTCTCCACTAAGGCCCATGGTGGCCCATTAGTTCCCCGGGGGGTTCCGGTAACCCCTCCGCCACTCCGTTTTTACCCGAAACCACCCAGAACACTTCCGGTATCCGAATGACATGGTCCAATATATCAATCTTTATGTCTCGACCATTTAGAGACTCCTCGTCACATCCGTGATCTCATCCGGGACTCCGAACAAACTTCGGTCATCAAAACACATAACTCATAACATAAATCGTCATCGAGCTTTAAGTGTGCGGACCCTACGGGTTCGAGAACTATGTAGACATGACCAAGACAAATATCTGGTTAATAACCAATAGTGGAACCTGGATGCTCATATTGGCTCCTACATATTCTATGAAGATCTTTATCGGTCAAACCGCATAACAACATACGTTGTTCCCTTTGTCATCGGTATGTTACTTGCCCGAGATTCGATCGTTGGTATCATCATACCTAATTCAATCTCATTACCGGCAAGTCTCTTTACTCATTCTGTAATACTTCATCCTGCAATTAACTCATTAGTCACATTGCTTGCAAGGCTTATAGTGATGAGCATTACCGATATACCTCCCCGAAACACGGAGTGACAAATCCTAGTCTTGATCTATGCCAACCCAACAAATACCTTCGGAGACACCTGTAGAGCATCTTTATAATCACCCATTTACATTATGACATTTGATAGCACACAAAGTGTTCCTCTGGTATCCGGGAGTTGCATAATCTCATAGTCCGAGGAACATGTATAAGTCATGAAGAAAGTATCAGCAATGAAACTATAATGATCATAATGCTAAGCTAACGGATGGTTCATGTCCATCACATCATTCTCCTAATGATGTAATCCCGTTCATCAAATGAAAACACATGTCTATGGTTAGGAAACTTAACCATCTTTGATTAACGAGCTAGTCAAGTAGAGGCATACTAGGGACACTATGTTTTTGTCTATGTATTCACACATGTACTAAGTTTCCGCTTAATTTATTTCTAGCATGAATAATGAACATTTATCATGAAATAAGGAAATAAACAATAACTTTATTATTGCCTCTAGTGCATATTTCCTTCAGTCTCCCACTTGCACTAGAGTCAATAATCTTTACAAAGTAATGATTATAACACCCATGGAGTTTTGGTGCTGATCATGTTTTGCTCATGGAAGAGGCTTAGTCAATGGGTCTGCAACTTTCAGATCCATATGTATCTTGCAAATCTCTATGTCTCCCTCTGACACTTGATGACTAATGGAACTGAAGTGTCTCTTGATGTGCTTGGTTCTTTTGTGAAATCTCGGTTCCTTCGCCAAGACAATTGCACCAGTATTGTCACTAAAGGTTTTCATTGGACCCGATGCACTAGGTATGACACCTAGATCGGATATGAACTCTTTCATCCAGAGTCCTTCATTCGCTGCTTCCGAAGTAGCTATGTACTCCGCTTCACACGTAGATCCCACCACAACGCTTTGCTTGGAACTGCACCAACTGACAGCTCCACCATCCAATAAAAATACGTATCCGGATTGTGACTTGGAGTCATCCGGATCAGTGTCAAACCTTGCATCACGTAACTATTTATGATGAGCTCTTTGTCACCTCCATAAATGAGAAACATATCCTTAGTCCTTTTTAGGTATTTCAGGATGTTCTTGACCGTTGTCCAGTGCCCCACTCCGGGATTACTTTGGTACCTCCCTGCTATACTTATAGCAAGGCACACATCAGGTCTGGTACACAGCATTGCATACATGATAGAACCTATGGCTGAAGCGTAGGGAATGACTTTCATTTTATCTCTATCTTCTGCAGTGGTCAGGCATTGAGTCTGACTCAATTTCACACCTTGTAATACAGGCAAGAGCCCTTTCTTTGACTGATCCATTTTGAACTTCTTCAAAATTTATCAAGGTATGTGCTTTGTGAAAGTCCAGTTAAGCGTCTTGATCTATCTCTATAGATCTTGATTCCCAATATGTAAGCAGCCTCACCGAGGTCTTTCATTGAAAAACTTTTATTCAAGTATCCTTTTATGCTATCCAGAAATTCTATATCATTTCCAATCAACAATATGTCATCCACATATAATATTATAAATGCTACAGAGCTCCCACTCACTTTCTTGTAAATACATGCTTCTCCAAAAGTATGTATAAAACCATATGCTTTGATCACACTATCAAAGCATTTATTCCAACTCCGAGAGGCTTGCACCAGTCCATAAATTGATCGATGGAGCTTGCACACTTTGTTAGCACCCTTTGGATCGACAAAACCTTCTGGTTGCATCATATACAACTCTTCTTCCAGAAATCCATTCAGGAATGCAGTTTTGACATCCATCTGCCAAATTTCATAATCATAAAATGAGGCACTAACATGATGCAGACAGACTTAAGCATCGCTACGGGTGAGAAAGTCTCATCGTAGTCAACTCCTTGCACTTGTCGAAAACCTTTTGCAACAAGTCGAGCTTTGTAGACAGTAACATTACCGTATGCGTCAGTCTTCTTCTTGAAGATCCATTTATTTTCTATGCCTTGCAATCATCGGGCAAATCCACCAAAGTCCACACTTTGTTCTCATACATGGGTCCCATCTTAGATTTCATGGCCTCAAGCCATTTCACGGAATCTGGGCTCATCATCGCTTCCTCATAGTTCATAGGTTCTCCATGGTCTAGTAACATGACTTCCATAATAGGATTACCGTACCACTCTGGTGCGGATCATACTCTAGAAGACCTACGAGGTTCTGTAGTAACTTGATCTGAAGTTTCATGATCATCATCATTAGCTTACTCACTAATTGGTGTTGGAATCACTGGAGCTGATTTCTGTGATGAACTACATTCCAATTCGGGAGAAGGTACAATTACCTCATCAAGTTCTACTTTCCTCCCACTCACTTCTTTCGAGAGAAACTCCTTCTCTAGAAAGGATCCATTCTTAGCAACGAATATCTTGCCTTCGGATCTGTGATAGAAGGTGTACCCAACAGTTTCCTTTGGGTATCCTATGAAGACGCACTTCTCCGATTTGGGTTCGAGCTTATCAGGTTGAAGCTTTTTCACATAAGCATCCACTACTGCAGGATGCTGCTAACGCGACACTACGATCAGAGACCCTTCGAGAAACTGTGTGTGATGCAATAATTGCAAATGGTGGTGTCAGAGAACTGTAAAAAATGTCCAAAATGTTTGCGATGACCGATGCATCAAACACGGTTCCGATTTTAGTTGCGTGTGCGATGCAGGGCATACGGTGATCTAGTAGAACTGTTTGCAATGATGAAGAACAACAAAAACGGGCAGCCATATCAATGTGTGTGTGATATACGACATACAGTTCCCTCCGATGAACTGTGTGCTATCAGGGAATGCAACAAAAATGGTCAGCCAGATCAAGGTGTGTGTGATATACGGCATACGGTTCACTCGGACAAGCTGTTTTCGATTAGGCAAGAGAACGGAAACGGTTCATCTTAACAAGATGTGTGTGATATGCGGCATTTGCGATCAGCCAAAAGAACACAAAAGATTCATGTAAACCAGATGTGTGTGATACGCAGCAAACAACCCACTCGGATGAACTATTTGCGATGAGAAATTATAACACAGACGATTACTATAGTAAGTTTGTGTGCGATTCTGTTCGTACAAAAAACTTTGAAAAATGCAAACTAGTTGCTTGCTTATAAACAATTATCAAAAGTAACGAGATAGACCTTCTTCAAGCCAATCAACATGTGTTTAGAAAACAAAAAATGTCAAAAATTACAAAACAAAGACCTCGATATTAGCTAGATGGGATGGGTCAGTACAAAGGTTTATAATACAAAGGTGTATAATAAACCTTTGTAGTTGCCCATCCAACTAGTTAATATTGAGTCCAATTCCCATCCGGTCACCCATCTCATGATTACTCCAGGCTCAACACACTTGACTTGGGAGTTCTTTTAGATGAGCCATCGGTAGGGAAGCTGGTCCTTGGTGTTGTAGATCCCTTTTGAAGCCTTTATTGCGCAACACAATAGAAACGGTTCAACTGAACAATATGTGTGTGATACGCGGCAAACAGGCCCGTGATCAGAAATGTGTGCAAAGACCAATCATAACACAGATGATTGCTGCTAATAAGCCGTGTGATTTTCTCTGTCTACAGAAGAATAACATGATATATATATATATAACTGAAATAAACATCCAATTACATAAGTGACTATACAGATCATTCGCACACACCTCAATAAACAATTGCATGCATTGTAAAGTAGGAGAAACGATCGTCTAGGCATCTACTTCTTGTGACGCTCCCGCCAGTGCTCTGTGGCTCGATCCCTCGGATGGGTCATGAACAAGACACTTCTTCATGTCAATGATCCGCATGTACATCTCGTAGCTTGTGTACGCGTCATTGGCCGCGTACTTGACGTGTTCTTCATCCAAGTCTCTGATGCCAAACACTGTGCCAGGTGTCCTTGTTCTTCTTGCTCTCATCCTTCATCTTCATGTAGTAGGGGTCGATGATGGCAGAGGCAAGGTCAACCAGGGAGTTCATTTTTTTCTTGGCGCTACCCCAGACCTTGTAGTGGTCCTGGATGTTGACAAGATCGGGCATTTCAAGCCCGAAACCTTGAGCGCTTTTAGATCGTTGGTGGTGTCCACCGCAACGAACTTGTAGTCGGAGCTGTGGATAAAACTGGAGAAACGCTCGCAAGGACTTGTGGCCAGGTGGTAGTGGTAGACGAGGATGTCATGTCGCACGCACAACTGGGTGACGACAACCTTCTGATCGTGCCCGGCACAACCGATGGTGTACTCGAGGTCGAAGCCGACCACTTGGTACTTGTCCTCGGCAAGGAACTGCTCCATAGTTTGGATGGAGCTCTCCACCGACATCAGATCATTCATGTACACCACCGAGAGGGCCTTCCCCCTCACATGGGTGTCCACTACGTGATGCGTGGTGAACTGCCCGCCATTGTCTTCATCGGCCGCTGGGAGCGCCATTGGAGCCACGGGGATCGCCATTGGAACCGCTGGATGTCCTCTCTGTATGTGTCGTCGTGGAGGTGCTTACTGTGTCGTGTGACGCGAGATATGAAGGTAAATGGCTGCAGGAATAAATGGGAGCTGGGCGGCCTGGATTTCGGCGCGTTCGCATGATAGTTTTTGCATCGGGTAACTGCATTATGCAGCCGCGCCCGGCGCAACCGCATGCACACGAACGTGCGTGATCATGCGCCGACCCCAAACACTGGCAGCGCGCGTGGAGGGATGAGGGCAGAGCACCCAAAGGGACGCGAGAGGGCACAGCGCGCGTGGCGGGACGCGAGCAAAGCGCGTCGCGGCCGCCTTAACCGCAAGCAACCACACGCATAGAGCAGTTGAACACGCAGGAAATGGTCGCCTACGAGCCGGCCGACACTTGCGTCGCTGCATAGAGAGCGGCCGTGTGCTACTACCTCCGTCTTGGTCTATAGTCCTCTTTATATTATGTGCCATACTTTGCCCTCAAATTTAACCAACAAAATGTTAGTGCATGTTATAAAAATTATATAATTGGAAACTATGTTCAAATACGAATCCAACTATATAATCTTTGGCGACATGCATTCGTATTTTATTAGTTAAATCCTACTTATAAACCAAGACGGGTGTATAGTAGGTAATTCAATCACAAACGTTTTTTTATTAACCGTATGTGTACGTGGCCTTTCATCCTCCTTTTGCACATCTTGTCACCCCGCTGCCGCAGATGGCTTACAGCGCAAACGATGACGCTAATAAATTGTCGGTAAGCCCGTTCCCACGCAACCTCCCAGGTTCCCGCGCAAGCTTCCCGCCCGGCTGGGTGTAATCCCCCAAAATCCCAATGCTTACCGGCTTGTTATAAAAACTCTCACGACCGGCGAGTAATGCGTCACATTTTCCCCTCCCTTCTTGTAGCTTATCTTGTATGCTTCCCCCACAATTGCCAATGGCACCGGTCCGTCATGGTCGCTCGGCCACTCCGTTGTCATTAGACAACAGCTCCAGTTGGGAGGCTACACCACGGCGGTGGCGCAGTCCCCGGTGTAGTGTAGTCCGCGTGGCGTCCCTGTTGGGTTCGCGCGGAACACCCACCACACACTCCACCGCCGGTGCCCACCGGCAGCTGTTGTCGGCCACCGTTGCTGCCACACCATCGTCGAAAGCCAGGGCCATCACCCACTCTGCCACCGCGGCCCGATGGTGGGAGGTGGTCGTCGTGGCCACCACCCCACTGCCGGTCACCGTGGCCATCACCCGCTCCGCCACCACGGCCCAAAGGCGGGAGGTGGTGGTCGTGGGCGCCACCCCATCATCGGCCGCCCTGGCCGCCAGCCCACCGTCGACCGCCGGGGTCATCACCCGCTCCGCCATCGCCGCCCGAAGGCAGGAGGCGGAGGTGGATGCCGGCACATGCGTCAGCGACCTTGCGCGCTACACCGAGTTCCTGCGGGAGGAGGAGGAGCGCCTCGTCGAGCATGCAAAGAGCCTTACCACCGCCGTGGCTGCGGCACATGCCACCTCAGGGGCGAGGAATCAGGACATCTATGAGGAGAACCACCACTTCGAGAGGGATAGTCTGGAGCGGCAGTGGGCGTTCGAGCTGGCGAGCATCGCCGAACGTGCAGCAGCGGCAGGAACCATATTGCATTTGTCCAGCTCGTCAGTAGGCTCCTCCTCCTCTGCCTCTTACTGAGCGTGCTCGGGAGAGGAGAGGCTGCCGGAAGTAGTACAAAGCCCCACTGTAGTAATAGTAGTATTTAGGGGCTATTTTGTTCAGTTCATCTGACTAGAGATGTGGTGGAATTGTACAACGTACTTAAAATTAGCTAGCATATAAAGTAGAACTAGCTATTTCAGTACGTGGTTGGCAACAATTGGGGAAAAGTTTGGCCGGTTCAGTTGTCGAGTTGAACTATTTGTATAAATTAAGCACGACTGCTTAATCTATGAATGAAATCTATGCTTAATTACTGAATTTTAGTTGCAAAAATTAGATAGTGCTAGTGATTTTTAGGTGCATATTTTGACAAATCGCTGTGTTACAAGGTTGACAAATGGCAATGTTACTAGATCAACAAATGTCAATCTTTCAAGTTTGACAAATGGCAACATACCCAACATGACAGATGCAAAACTTACCAAATTGTTTGTAAGTGGTTGCACACGGGTCATCCAAAACAACCGTTTGCGTTGAAGAGATGCACAAATCCTGCTCTCGCTTTGCATAGGGTGTTCTATCTAAAACGTTTGCGATCAATAGCTGCACAAATCCTGCTCGGCACATTTCCCTTGGCTTCTTGGGGAAGCTGTCAGTCTGCATATGGGTGTTCTAACTAAAACGTTTGCGATCGAGATACAATATTAAACCCAGGAAAAAACTATTTCTGGCGGTGGCGGAGCCAGCGTGCCGCGCCGTCCTTGTCGCTGTCGTCCTTCGGGACACCGCTGTTGAAGTCTTCCAGGCAGCTCAGAATGTTCTTCACTTGTAAATCAAACATCATGTCGTTGCGCGATCGACGTGCGAGGCGCGGGAGGACAGCAGCTGCCGGCGCTAAGAAGCAGTGGTCAATGGCGGCGTCCCATGCCGCTGAGGAGGGAACACGCATGGGCACGGGCACGGCGGGTGCAGCCAAACGCACGGGGACCGGCGCCGTGATGGGTGGAGGTGCGCGCACGCGCATGGGCTGGGGCACGGGCACGGGCGCTGGCATGTACATGAGCTCGCGCGGGTCCACGGAGACCTCGGCGACGCCTGCGGCTTGCAGCACCACGATAGTGCTCGGTGACCAGCCCGTCAATGCTATGGGGATGGTCGCTGGCATGGGCGCGGGGATGGGAGCTGGGACGGGAGCGGGGGCAGCAACAGCCGCAGCCAGCTTGTTCTGGGCCATGTCCATGAGGCCCCATTCGTCCTTATTTCCTATCTCCTCCGGCTCGGAGTCGACTTTACCAAACTTGAATACTAGTGGCAGATGATCCTTCTGCGCCATGGCGTTGGTGGAGGTCTGCGGGACGGAGGGGAATGGGAGGCAAACAGTAATGCCACCCGTATTAAGCAGCGGCTCAGGCACCATTAATGGAGAGGAAGGCGGGCGACCATGGAAGTCAAAGGGCTCGATTCCCATTGCATGCGCAGTGTACAGCTCGCACGCTTCCCGGTGAGCCTACGCATTGGAGCACAGCTTGCACGCCTCTCGGTCAGCCTGCGCATCGGACCGCGCTCGCACGCCTCCCGTTAAGTCAAGAAGTTGTCTGCACGACACATCTTATAGCCATTAGAACAAAGACACATGGCGTCACGTGAATGGTTAACATAACACACACGATTTGAATTATACAAACGTTTGCGAGGTCAGAGTGGCAGCTATTTGTTTGAAAATGCCTTTGTTGGCTGTTATTCAAGTGCTTCTTCTCTCAAAATGGACATGAAAAATACCACATCATGTCGGGTGCCATTCCATAATAGCATGCCAAGTTTCATGAATTTCAGATGAGTTTTGGATTTGTTAGAATTTAAAAACAAAGTATCTCAACATTTTGCCGGCAATCAACAGTGCCCTAGTGTTTGAAATTCATTCCCATTTCTTGCATGGGACCTAAGCATGCACCCAAGGACAAAGATTTGATTTTTCAACCAATTTATATGCACTGGAGCATGTGCATGTAGCTCAAATTTGAATTATGCACATAAAATGCCTAGAAAACCCAGTTAATTTATAAAAATGTCCAAACGAACCCCCAAAAATTGCAAAATTTAACACAACACTCCCGTTGTTCTATGTTGACACTAGAAATTTTTTGAAAGCAATAAGACGCAGCGGATATCATTCTGTCCCGGAAGGTGGGACATTCCTACCGAAACCATCGGGCTTGTTGTGAGAAGCTCTGGTTTGTGAGAAGCTTATACCCAAACCTGCCCCAAATGGGACAAAAAAATTACCACGACATGTTGATGCCGCTCCATGATAGCATGCCAAGTTTCATGAATTTCAAACGAGTTTTGGATTTACTAGAATTTAAAAACCAGGATTCTCAATGTTTGCGGCCAAGTGACGGTGGCAGGGTGTTTGACATTCATTCCCGTTTCTTGCATGGGACCTAAGCATGCAACCAAGGGCAAAGATTTGATTTTTCAATCAATTTATATGCATTAGAGCATGTGCATGTAGTTCAAATTTGAATTATGCACATAAATGCATCAAAGACTCAATTAATGCATAAAAATGTCCAAACGAACCCCAAAAAATCCAAAAAATTGACACAACACTCCTATTGTTCTATGTTGACACTAGAATTTTTTTGAAAGCAATAAGAGGCAGCAGATATTGTTTCGTCCCCAAAGGTGGGATGTTTCCTACCGAAACCATCAGGCTTGTTGTGAGAACCTTTGGTTTGTGAGAAGCATATCCCCAAACCTTCCCCAAATGGGACAATTTTTTTACCATGGCATGTTGATGCCACTCAATGATAGCATGCCAAGTATCATGAATTTCAGACGAGTTTTGGATTTACTAGAATTTAAAAACCAGGAATCTCAATGTTTGCGACCGAGTGACGGTGGCAGGGTGTTTGACATTTCATTCCCATTTCTTGCATGGGACCTAAGCATGCAACCAAGGACACATATTTGAATTTTCAACCAATTTATATGCATTAGAGCATGTGCATGTAGTTCAAATTTGAATTGTGCTCATAAATGCATTGAAAACACAATTGATGCATAAAAATGTCCAAACGAACCCTGAAAATCCCAAAAATTGACACGACACTCCTATTGTTCTATGTTGACACTAGAAAACTTTTGAAAGCAATAAGAGGCAGCAGATATCATTTCGTCCCCAAAGGTGGGACGTACCCTACCAAAAACATCAGGCTTGCCATAAGAGCCCTTGGTTTGTGAGAAGCATATCCCCAAACCTGCCCCAAATGGGACAATATTTTTACCACGGCACCATGATAGCATGCCAAGTTTCATGAATTTCAGATGAGTTTTGGATTTACTAGAATTTAAAAACCAGGAATCTCAATGTTTGCGGCCGAGTGACGGTGGCAGGGTGTTTGACATCCATTCCCATTTCTTGCATGGGACTTAAGCATGCAACCAAGGACACAGATTTGAATTTTCAACCAATTTATATGTATTAGAGCATGTGCATGTAGTTCAAATTTGAATTGTGCTCATAAATGCATTGAAAACGCAATTAATGCATAAAAATGTCCAAACAAATCCCCCCAAAATCCCCAAAATTGACACGACATATTGTTCTACGTTGACACTAGAAATTTTTTGAAAGCAATAAGAGGCAACGGATATCGTTTTGTCCCCAATGGTGGGACGTACCCTACCGAAACCGTTAGGCTTGTTGTGAGAGCCTTTGGTTTGTGAGAAGCATATCCCCAAACCTTCCCCAAAATGGGACAATATTTTTACCACGATATGTTGATGTTGCTCCATGATAAGATGCCAAGTTTCATGAATTTTAGACGAGTTTAGGATTTACTAGAATTTAAAAACCAGGAATCTCAATGTTTGCGGCTGAGTGACGGTGGTAGGGTGTTTGACATTCATTCCCATTTCTTGCATGGGACCTAAGCATGCAACCAAGGACAAAGATTTGAAGTTTCAACCAATTTATATGCATTAGAGCATGTGCATGTAGTTCAAATTTGAATTGTGCTCATAAATGCATTGAAAACGCAATTAATGCATGAAAATGTCAAAACGAACCCCGAAAAATCCCCAAAATTGACAGAACACTCGTGTTGTTCTATGTTGACACGAGAAACATTTTGAAAGTAAGAAGAGGCAACATATATCATTTCGTCCCCCAAGGTGGCACGTACCCTACTGAGACCATCATGCTTGTTGTGAGAGAAGCTCTGGTTTGCGAGAAGGTTATACCCCACACCTGCCCCGAATGGGACAATATTTTTACCACGGCATGTCGCTGCCGTTCCATGATATCATGTCAAGTTTCATGAATTTCAGATGAGTTTTCGATTTACTAGAACGTTAAAAGCATGTATCTCAATGTTAGCGGCTTAGCGACAGTGTCAAGGTGTTTGGCATTCATTCTCATTTCTTGCATGTGACCTAAGCTTGCAACCAAGGACAAACATTTGATTTTGCAACCTGTTTTTATGGACTGGAGCATGTGGTTTAATTTTGAACTATGCACCTAAAATGCCTAGAAAACCAAGTTACCATATAAAAATGTCCAAAGGAACCCTGAACAATTCCAATTTTTTTACGACACACATATAGTTGCATGTTCACTGCAGATAAAACGTCTAGCAATTCAAACATCGTCCATTGCCGCTGTGACCCCATTCTGTAATTCAAATCAAAATTAAAAATCAAGTTGATCCCACATAGTTTATTATCACCAACCGTGTGAGATGCAGTACAAAATATCCTAGAGCACCGTCGGTGTATAGTACGCCTATGGCTTACGCGAGAAGGTGCGTCGGCTACAGTCCACAGCCGGTGTGTCAAGCACACTAGCTTGCTCCCGAAATATCATTTCACTCTTCAATCTTCGCCGGTGAAAGATGGGGACGTGGAGCCGCATCTTGAGGGCAACTTCGGTGGCTCACTCCAGTGAAATCGCGGCCGCAGCCGCCATGCGCATGCTAAAAAGGTGCTTGAGCGTGACCGCAATCTACGATCGGGCGGCCATGGTAGCCCAAACTGTCGTTGTTGCTTCTCAGGTGGCAGCAGCAACATCTGCCTCGGGGATAGCAGTTGGCAAGAGCGGCACAACAGCTGCCCGTTCCACAGCGGCAGCCTTAGCCTTGATGGAGGCCGCCCACGACCATGTCGATGCCGCCCATGCCCAGCTCGTGGCGGTCACCGCACAAATCGAACGAAGCTTCTTCGACAACGATCGGCAACCCACGGCAGAAGAGTTGGCAATCGCCAAGTGCGTTCGAGCAGTCGTTCGTTCCTCTGCCGCGTACATTGCAACGACGGAGCCCGTCCAAGCCCATATCGCGGCCGCCCACGCCCAGCTCGTGGCGGCCTTTTCCAAAGAGATGGCGGACGCGGATGACGAGATGCTTGCCCAATATGGTGTGATGGATGGCATGGAGCTCCTTCCCCAGGAGACCGTCGGGCGCGAGCTGGAAGTGGAGGAGGCGGCGAAGATCGACGAGCACCAGCCGTAGTAGTACTCTTTGTTTTGTTTAATTAAGAGCGCCGATCTTTAATTTGTTAGAGTAATGTTTAGGCCAGCTAGCTCTATTTAATTGCTGAATTTGCTCGATTAAGAAGTGTGGGTGTGTTGTAGTCTCCTTTGTGTACCCAAATTATGCAATGATGTGGATGAGCACTATAACTATGGAAATTGGAACCAAATTTTTTGACATTCAAACTCATCGCACACAGGTTAAGCTATCTGAACCGTTTGTGATGTTCACATATTGTACACAATTCTGAATAAGGGACCGTGTCTGATGACACTTTGCGCGTCAGTTTTCACAGAAGCGATTCCAAATTTTTGGCTTCCGCAGAAATATCTACCTCCCTGCCCCCCCCCCTTACCAAAAGCCACATTTCCCCTGTTTCCGCCTTCCTTTCCAAGTTGAAACCATCACTCCTTACTTGCAGCGCCGCCTCCTCACCGAGGACCCTCCTTCACGCTGCTCGGCCTCCCCTATCCAGGCAGGTAATCCACACCCGAATCCCGCCCTCCTCCTCCTTCCACATCCCACATGCCCCGACCGTCGGCGTGAGCGCGACACCTTCCACCCAAATCACTGACCCCTCCACCAAATAAGCGCCATCCTAAGCCATGGTGCATGCAGTATAGCCAGGATCTCAAGGAGCATTTGGCAGCGGAGAAGCAAATCGTGGCCGCACGCGCGGATGAGGTCGTGATGGCTACCATTCGTGCCGACCCCCAGATCTTGGAGGAGCACCTTGCCATTTGCTAGCTACGCCGGTTAAGCATGATTGGTTTATCCGTTGTGTGTGCTGCTCCTTCCTTTCCCTAACAAATTCTAGTGAATTGTGCTATATAATTTTACCATGCAATTTGTTGCTCCTGTGTATATGTTCTATATGTCGTGCAGTGTGGTGCTCACTTATTAACTATTTGGTTAATTAGTTGTCATCTTCAGGTAACTATTTGGTTCAATTCTGCAAATGTGATGTTCAATTCTACAGGCTGCAATTTTGTATTGTCTTCCATGTGAGAAATAAATTAAATTTATCTTTACAAAATACATGAGAAACAAATACAATTGCTATATTTCCAAGTTGTCAAGCATGCTTGGTTTGGTTATACATTGTGCAATGTGGTGCTCAGTTAATGTTTGGTTCTTTTGTGTTGTGGTGTTTAGTTAACTGTTTGGTTCAATTCTACAATGCGATGTTCAATAGTTGTGGGTGCATTCTATTATTATATACCATGCGAGAAGTAAATCGAATTTGGCAGTAGTAAATACATGAGAAAAAATACAATTGCTATATTTCCAAGTTGTCAAGCATGCTTGGTTTCGTTATACATTGTGCAATATGTTGCTTAGTTAACGTTCGATTCATTTGTGTTGTGGTGTTTACTTAACTTTTTGGTTCAATTCTACAGTGCGATGTTCAATAGTTGTGGGTGCATTCTGTTATTGTATACCATGTGAGAAGTAAATCGAATTTGGCTGTACTAAATACAATTGCTATATTTCCAAGTTGTTAAGCATGCTTGGTTCGGTTAGTTGTCTGATCTTCTATTAGGAGTATGTTATATTGTGCAATGTGGTGCTCAATTAATGTTTGGTTCATTTGTTGTGGTGTTTAGTTAACTGCTTGGTTCAATTCTGCAATGTGATGTCCAATTGTCGTGGTTGGAATTTTGTATTGTTGTGCATGTGAGGAATAAATCGAATTTGGCTGCACTTAATACATGAGAAACATATACAAGCGCTATATTTCCTAGTTCTTAATCTTGCTTGGTTTGCATAAATGGGTTTTCCATGTGGCTTGAATTAATCTGATGAATCTGCAATGTGCTTATTTTTCATCAACATATTTTACTGATAGCATGCAAACCCTTACTTAACCTGATGACTAACTACCTTATATGTGTTGCAGGGAAACAATATAATGGGAAGCACTGAGGTTTACAATCGAGGTTAGCATGTGCATGGTCCATTGTCTAATAGCACATTATTGTGCAATTGCAGGAACCATTCTAATACTTAGGTTTTTAACAATTTGGTCTTGCACATGTAGGTCCTGCTGTCAGAGGTTTTGACCCACTGTTCGACCCTTTTTGCATATGGGGCAATGAGTTGTCCATGAATATCAATCAAGTCAAGAAACTCAGAAAGATTGTTAGGATAAAGCAATTGGCGATAAAAACAACAAGATCTTTGTCTGCACAATGAATAAGACATCAGTTCACTACAAGATGGTACTAACTATTATACATTGCCTTTTTTTATTCCTTTGCCCCATTTCCAATATAGAGAATATATTTATGCACATCCTTGTTTTCAGGCCTTTCCAAAGCAGTTCACTGATGATTACCTCTCAAACCACCTCTATGGTCAGGAGGCGAGGAAGGTTTTCATACAACACCCATGGTTCAATATTGAAGTGCTCCTGAAGAGGATGAAGAATGGACGGTCAATCATCCACATGCATTGGCCTAAAGTTGCAAAGACCTTCAACATAAATGAAGGCTCAATATTCGCCTTCCGCTTCAGTAGTTTTTCCGATGAGATGCATCTATCTATGTACCGTCTATGATGCTAATTTTGAAAGGTCATGTGAAACTTGGTGCTGGTGCAGTTGTGTAATGGGGTAGCTGAGTGCTGAAGCTATCATGTTGTACTCTAATGTATGTCAATTATGAAATCTTGCTTCCTTAATATGGGAATGAAATATATTATGTGTTTAATATGAATGTCAATTAGATTAATAAATGGATAATTAATAATAGGGCAATTAGCCTGCCACTGGCGAATTAGCCTGCTAATTGGTTTTTGCTGTTGCAAACAGTTATTGAGAAAATACCGTGGGCGATGACCAAAGGCAACGCACACAGTTTCTAGGAATAAACCGTGTTGGATTGATGAACAATCACACACGACATTCTCTTCAAAGCTGTTTGCGTTAGGGCACCTTGCGCAAACATTTACCGCATAAAAATTGTGTGTCATGGATAGCCTTTGCCACACAGTTTCCTCTATGCACCGTGTGTGATGCATTCAATAACGCAAACGATAATTTTTTTAATATTGCATGCGATGGGAACGCCATCACAAATGATTTAACATGGAAAATTGTGTGTGATGTACCTACGAACGGAAACATTTTCCTTGCAGCGACTGTGTGGGATGTATATATGAACGGAAACGTTTCACGGGGACTGACTGTGTGGGATGTACTTATGGCCGAAAATGATTTCGCCTGTATAATTGTATTTTTTAGCACTACTATACGTATAATCGTATTTGGTCGCTCGCCGGTCGCCCACGACCTTATTTTGCCGAGCGTGTGCGCCAGGAGGGCATATCCCCAACAGTTTCTAGGTCGTGTGGGAAGGACCCTCTAATCTTCCACACTCACTAGGCGACGGTTCCAAATGCCGTCGCGGAAAGGGGTTTTAAACCATTTGTATAGCACCACGTGCACTAGTGATTGCAGCCTCAAACTTTAAGAAACGACAACTTTGGTTTCTTGCCAAACCACAATTCATAAGGCGGCATCTCAACGGATTTCGATGGTGCCCTATTTAAAGTGAATGCAACCGTCTCTAAAGCATAACCCCAAAACTATAGCGGTAAATCAGTAAGAGACATCATAGATCGCACCATATCCAATAAAGTATGGTTACGACATTCGGACACACCATTTCACTATGGTGTTCCAGGTGGCGCAAGTTGTGAAACTATTCCACATTGTTTCAAATGAAGACCAAACTCAGAACTCAAATATTCGCCTCCACGATCAGATCGTAGAGACTTTATTTTCTTGTTACGATGATTTTCTACTTCACTCTGAAATTCTTGGAACTTTTCAAATGTTTCAGACTTATGCTTCATTAAGTAGATATAACCATATCTGCTCAAATCATTTGTGAAGGTAAGAAAATAATGATACCCGCCATGAGCCTCAACACTCATTGGACTGCATACATCAGTATGTATTATTTCCAATAAGTTAGTAGATCGTTCCATTGTTTCGGAGAATGGAGTTTTAGTCATCTTGCCCATAAGGCACGGTTCGCAAGCACCAAGTGATTCATAATCAAGTGTTTCCAAAAGCCCACCAGCATGGAGTTTCTTCATGTGCTTTACACCGATATGACCTAAACGGTAGTGCCACAAATAAGTTGGACTATCATTATCAACTTTGCATCTTTTGGCTTCAATATTATGAACATTGTATCATCATGATCGAGATTCAACAAAAATAGACCACTCGGCAAGGGTGCATGACCGTAAAAGATATTACTCATATAAATAGAACAACCATTATTCTCTGATTTAAATGAATAACCGTCTCACATTAAATAAGATCCAGATATAATGTTCATGCTCAACGCTGGCACCGAATAACAATTATTTAGGTCTAAAACTAATCCCGAAGGTAGATGTAGAGGTAGCATACCGACGGCGATCACGTCAACCTTGGAACCATTTCCCACGCGCATCGTCACCTCGTCCTTAGCCAATCTTCGTTTAATTTGTAGCCCCTGTTTCGAGTTGCAAATATGAGCAACAGAATCACTATCAAATACCCAGGCACTACTACGAGCATTAGTAAGGTACACATCAATAACATGTGTATCAAATATACCTTTCACTTTGCCATCCTTCTTATCCGCCAAATACTTGGGGCAGTTCCACTTCCAGTGACCAGTCCCTTTGCAGCACAAGCACTCAGTTTCAGGCTTAGGTCAAGACTTGGGTTTCTTCTCCTGAGCAGCAACTTTCTTGCCATTCTTCTTGAAGTTCCCCTTCTTCCCTTTGCCCTTTTTCTTGAAACTAGTGGTCTTCTTGAACATCAACACTTGATGCTCCTTTTTGATTTCTACCTCCGCAGCTTTTACCATGGCGAAGAGCTCAGGAATAGTCTTGTTCATCCCTTGCATATTATAGTTCATCACGAAGCCTTTATAGCTTGGTGGCAGTGATTGAACAACTCTATCAATGAAACTATCATCAGGAAGATTAACTCCCAGTTGAGTCAAGTGGTTATGGTACCCAGACATTCTGAGTATGTGTTCACTGACAGAACTATTCTCCTCCATTTTGCAACTATAGAACTTGTTGGAGACTTCATATCTCGCAACTCGGGCATTTGCTTGAAATATTAACTTCAACTCTTGGAACATCTCATATGCTCCATGACGTTCAAAAGGTCTTTGAAGTCCTGATTCTAAGCCGTAAAGCATGGCACACTGAACTATCGAGTAGTCATTAACACGCGTCTGCCAGGCATTCACAATGTCTGCAGTTGCTGGCGCGGGTGGTACACCTAACGGTGCTTCCAGGACGTAATTCTTCTGTGCAGCAATGATGATAATCCTCAAGTTACGGACCCAGTCCGTGTAATTGCTTCCATCATCTTTCAACTTAGCTTTCTCTAGGAACGCATTAAAATTCAAAGGAACGGTAGCACAGGCCATTGATCTACAATAACATAGACATGCAAAATAACTATCAGGACTAAGTTCATGATAAACTAAAGTTCAATTAATCATATTACTTAAGAACTCTCACTTAGATAGACATCCCTCTAGTCATCTAAATGATCACATGATCCAAATCAACTAAACCATGTCCGATCATCATGTGAGATGGAGTAGTTTTCAATGGTGAACATCACTATGTTGATCATATCTACTATATGATTCACGTTCGACCTTTTGGTCTTAGTGTTTCGAGGCCATATCTGCATATGCTAGGCTCGTCAAGTTTAACCCGGGTATTCTGCATGTGCAAAACCGGCTTGCACCCGTTGTATGTGAACGTAGAGCTTATCACACCCGATCATCACTTGGTGTCTCAGCACGATGAACTGTAGCAACGGTGCATACTCAGGGAGAACACTTATTCCTTGAAATTTAGTAAGGGATCATCTTATAATGCTACCGTCATACTAAGAAAAATAAGATGCATAAAATATAAACAACACATGCAATCAAAATATGTGACATGATATGGTGCTCATGATCTCCATCACCGAAGCATCGTCATGATCTCCATCGTCACCGGCGCGACACCTTGATCTCCATTGTAGCATCATTGTCGTCTTGCCAACTATTGTTTCTACGACTATCGCCACCACTTAGTGATAAAGTAAAACAATTACATGGCAATTGCATTGCATACAATAAAGCGACAACCATATGGCTCCTGCTAGTTGCCGATAACTCTGTTACAAAACATGATCATCTCATACAACAATTTATATCACTTCATGTCTTGACCATATCACATCACAGCAAGCCCTGCAAAAACAAGTAAGACGTCCTCTACTTTGTTGTTGCAAGTTTTACGTGGCTGTTACGGGCTTCTAGTAAGAACCGTTCTTACCTATGTATTAAAACCATGACGATTTTTCGTCAAGTGTGATGTTTTAACCTTCAACAAGGATTGGCCATAGTCAAACTTGATTCAACTAAAGTTGGAGAAACATACACCCGCCATCAACCTATGTGCAAAAGCACGTCGGTAGAACCAGTCTCATGAACACGGTCATGTAATGTCGGTCCGGGACGCTTAATCCAACAATACCGCCAAATCAAAGTAAGACATTGGTGGTAAGAAGTATGACTATTATCACCCACAACTCTCTATGTTCTACTCGTGCATATATCATCTACGCAAAGACCTGGCTCTGATACCACTGTTGGGGAACACAGTAATTTAAAAAAAACTCCTATGATCATGCAAGATCTATCTAGGAGATGCATAGCAATGAGAGTTGAGATTGTGTCCACGTACCCTCGTAGACCGAAAGCGGAAGCGTTTAGTAACGTGGTTGATGTATTCGAACTTCTTCGTGATCCAACCGATCCAAGTACCGAACGCACAGCACCTCCGCGTTCAGCACACGTTCAGGTCGATGACGTCCCTCGTGCTCTTGATCCAGTTGAGGACGAGGGTGATTTCCGTTAGCATGACGGCATGGTGAAGGTGATGATGATGTTACCGGCGCAGGACTTCGCCTAAGCACTACGGTGGTATGATCGAGGTGTGTAACTATGGAGGGGGCACCGCACACGGTTAAGAGAAACTTGTGTGTTATAGGGTGCCCCCTGCCCCCGTATATAAAGGAGGGAGGGGGAGGCCGGCCGGCCCTAGGGGGCACGCCCAGGAGGAGGAGTCCTACTAGGACTACAAGTCCTAGTAGGATTCTCCTACAAGGAAGAGAGGGGGAAGGAAGGAGAGGGAGAGGGAGTAGGAAAGGGGGGCGCCGCCCCGCTTCCCTTGTCCAATTCGGACTGCAAGGGGGGGGCACGGCCCGCCCTGACGGCCCACCTCTCTCTCCACTAAGGCCCATGTAGGCCCATTAGTTCCCCCGAGGGTTCCCGTAACCCCTCCGGCACTCCGTTTTTACCCGAAACCACCCGGAACACTTCCGCCGTCCGAATAACATGGTCCAATATATCAATCTTTAGGTCTTGAACATTTCGACACTCCTCGTCATGTGTGTGATCTCCGGGACTTCGAACAAACTTCAGTCATCAAAACACATAACTCATAACATAAATTGCCATCGAACATTAAGTGTGCGGACCCTACGGGTTCAAGAACTATGTAGACATGACTGAGACACATCTCTGGTCAATAACCAATAGCGGAATTTGTATGCTCATATTGGATCCTACATATTCTATGAAGATCTTTATCGGTCAAGCCGCATAACAAAACATAAGTTGTTCCCTTTGTTATCCGTATGTTACTTGCCCGAGATTCGATCGTCGGTATCATCATACCTAGTTCAATCTCCTTATCGGCAAGTCTCTTTACCCGTTCCGTAATACTTCATCCCGCAACTAACTCATTAGTCACATTTCTTGCAAGGCTTATAGTGATGAGCATTACCGAGAGGGCCCAGAGATACCTCTCCGAAACACGGAGTTACAAATCCTAGTCTCGATCTATGCCAACCCAACAAATACCTTCGGAGACACCTGTAGAGCATCTTTATAATCACCCATTTACATTGTGACATTTGATAGCACACAAAGTGTTCCTCCAGTATCCGGGAGTTGCATAATCTCATAGTCTGAGGAAAATGTATAAGTCATGAAGAAAGTAGTAGCAATGAAACTGTAACAATCATAATGCTAAGCTAACGGATGGGTCATGTCCATCACATCATTCTCCTAATGATGTGATCCCATTCATCAAATGACAACACATGTCTATGGTTAGGAAACTTAACCATCTTTGACTAACGAGCTAGTCAAGTAGAGGCATACTAGGGACACTATGTTTTTGTCTATGTAGTCACAAATGTACTAAGTTTCCGGTTAATACAATTATAGCATGAATAATAAACATTTATCATGAAATAAGGAAATAAATAATAACTTTATTATTGCCTCTAGGGCATATTTCCTTCAGGGGGTCTCCTGCACCGCCTCTCATCTCTATAAATACCCATATATTCCAGAAACCCTAGGGGAGTCGACGGAACACAATTCCAGCCGCCACAAGTTCCAGAACCACGAGATCCGATCTAGATCCCTTTTCCGGCATCCTGCCGGAGGGGAACACGATCACGAAGGGGTTCATCATCCTCGTTGGTGCTCCTCCAATGATGCGTGAGTAGTTCACCATAGACCTACGGGTCCGTAGGCAGTAGCTAGATGGCTCCTTCTCTCTTTTGATTCTCAATATAATGTGGTCTGATGATTGGGATTCAATGAAGTTTAGGTTTGTTGGGATCCGATGAAGTTTGAGTTTATAATCAGATCTATAACCATGAATATTATTTGAGTTTTCTTTGATCTCTTATATGCATGATTATTTATAGCCTCGTATTTCTTGAACGAATCTTTGGTTTAGTTAGGCCAACTATATCAATTTTTCTTGCAATGGCAAGAGGTGCTTTGTGATGGGTTCGATCTTACGATGTCCTCACCAAGTGACAGAAGGGGTAGCGAGGCACATATGTATCGTTGCTATTAAGGATAAAAAGATGGGGTCTATTCCTACATGAATAGATCTTGTCTACATCATGTCATCGTTCTTATTGCATTACTCCATTTCTCCATAAACTTAATACACTAGATGCATGCTGGATAGCGGTCGATGAGTGGAGTAATAGTAGTAGATGCAAGCAGGAGTCGGTGTACTAATCTTGGACGTGATGCCTATATTCATGATCATTGCCTTGGACATCGTCGTAATTATTTGATCTTCTATCAATTGCCCAATAGTAATTTTTTATCCGCCGTACGCTATTTTCTCGAGAGAATCCACCTACCGTATGCTATTTTCTCGAGAGAAGCCACTAGTGAAGTCTACGGCCCCCGGGTCTATCTTTTATCATATTGTTTTCAGATCTATATTTCCAAAAACCCAAAAATACCTTGCTGCTCTTTTTATTTACTTCTTTTATTCGGTGTTCTTATGAGATCTATTTATCCAATCTTATACAATTTAATCTATCTTTTTACCGTGGAGGGATTGACAACCCCTCTTACGCGTTGGGTTGCAAGTATTTGTTCTTTGTGTGCAAGTACTGTTTACATAGTGTTGATTTGTTCTCCTACTGGATTAATAACCTTGGTTTCATAACTAGGGGAAATACCTATCGTAGCTGTACTGCATCATCCCTTCCTCTTTGGGATAATACCGACGCAGTTTCAAGCCGCATCGAACGTCATGTTATATTGCCCCTTATGATAGCAACCTTTATTATGCAGGACGTTGCTTTTATTATTTTGCCATCACAAGTTCACCCAATGCTTATTTTCCCTTACTCTAAAAGATCATACATATTTAGAAGCAATTTTTATTGCCTTATGCACTGATGAAAACTTACTTGAAGGATCTTATTCAATCCATAGCTAGGTATGGTGGACTCTCGAAATATGAATTTGGGTTTATGGTTTTTGGATGCACAAGTAGTATCTCTACTTGGTGCATGCAGATTTTTGGCTAGCAAAGATATTGGACAAGCACCACATGTTGAAGGATCTATGACAATATAACTTCTGGGTGAATATGAACAAACATAAATCATTATGTTTTCTTTGAAGGAAATATGCCCTAGAGGCAATAATAAAGTTGTTATTTTATATTTCCTTACATCATGATAAATGTTTATTATTCATGCTAGAATTGTATTAACCGAAAACTTGATACATGTGTGAATACATAGACAAAACAACGTGTCCCTAGTATGCCTCTACTAGACTAGCTCGTTGATCAAATATGGTTAAGTTTCCTCGCCATGGACATGAGTTGTCATTTGATAATGAGATCACATCATTAGTGGAAGGATGTGATGGACAAGACCCATCCGTCAGCTTAGCATAATGATCGTTCAGTTTTATTGCTATTGCTTCCTTCGTGTCAAATATATATTCCTTCGACTATGAGATTATGCAACTCCCGGACACCGGAGGAATGCCTTATGTGCTATCAAACGTCACAACATAACTGGGTGATTATAAAGATGCTCTACAGGCATCTCTAAAGGTGTTTGTTGGGTTGGCATAGATCGAGATTAGGATTTGTCACTCCGAGTATCAGAGTGATATCTCTAGGCCCTCTCAGTAATGCACATCATATGAAGCCTTGCAAGCAATGTGACTAATGAGTTAGTTACGAGATGATGCACTACGGAACGAGTAAAGAGACTTGCCGGTAACAAGATTGAACTAGATATGAAGATACCGACGATCGAATCTCGGGCAAGTAACACATTGATGACAATGGGAATAACTATGTTCACATTGCGGTTTGACCGATAAAGATCTTCGTAGAATATGTGGGAACAAATATGAGCATCCAGGTTCCGCTATTGGTTATTGACTAGAGAGGTGTCTCGGTCATGTCTACATAGTTCTCGAACCCGTAGGGTCCGCACGCTTAACCTTCAATGACGATTGGTATTATATAAGTTACGTGTTTTGGTGACCATAGGTTGTTCGAAGTCCCAAATGAGATCACGGACATGACGAAGAGTCTCAAAATGGTCGATAGGTAAAGATTGATATATTGGAAGGTTACGTTCGGACACCGAAATGGTTTCCGGAAGTATCAGATGTTTTTCGGAGTACTGGGAGGTTACCGGACCCCCCCCAGGGGGGGAGTAATGGGCCAACATGGGCCATAGGGGAGAGAGAGGGGAGCCCACAAGGGGAGGCACCCCCCCCATGGGCTGTCCGAATTGGACAAGGGGAATGGGGCGCGGCCCCCCTTTCCTTTCCCCCTCTCCCTCTCCTTCCCTCTTTCCACCTCCGTGAGAAGAAAAAGAAGGGGGGGGGGGCGAATCCTACTAGGAGTGGAGTCCTAGTAGGACTCCCCCCTTGGCGCGCCCCCTTGGTGGCCAGCCTCATCCTCCCCTCCTTTATATACTGGGCTAGGGGCACCCCAAAGGCACAACAATGTTTAGCCGTGTGCGGTGCCCCCCTCCACCATTTACTCCTCTAGTCATATTGTTGTAGTGCTTAGGTGAAGCCCTGCACGGATCACTTCACCAACACCGTCATCACACCGTCGTGCTGACGGATCTCATTGACTCCATCGGCCATCTGCTGGATCAAGAGTTCGAGGGACGTCATCGAGCTGAACGTGTGCAAAACTCAGAGGTGTCGTACGTTCGGTACTTGATCGGTTGATTCGAGAAGACATTTGACTACATCAACCGCGTTAAGTTAACACTTCCGCTTTCGGTCTACAAGGGTATGTGCACACACTCTCCCCCTCTCGTTGCTATGCATCTCCCATATATATCTTGCGTGAGCATAGGATTTTTTTTGAAATTGCATGCTACATTTCCCAACAGTGGCTTCAGAGCTAGGTCTATGCGTAGATGATATGCATGAGTAGAACACAAAGAGTTGTTGGCGGTGATCATCATACTGCTTACCACAAATGTATTATTTTGATTCAGTGGTATTGTGGGATGAAGCGGCCCGGACCAACCTTACATGACCATGTTCATGAGACCGGTTCCACCGACAGACATGCAACTAGTTTTGCATAAAGGTGGTTGGAAGGTGTTTGTTTCTCCTAATTTAGTTGAATCGAATTTGACTGCGGCTGGTCCTTGTTGAAGGTTAAAACAACAAACTTTATAAATCACCACTGTGGTTTTTGTGCCGTAGGTAAGAACGGTTCTTGCTAGAAGCACATAGCAGCCACGTAAAACTTGCAACATCAAAGTAGAGGACGTCTAGCTTGTTTGTGCAGGGCATGTTGTGATGTGATATGGTCAAGACATGATGTGATATGGATTGTTGTATGAGATGATCATGTTTTGTAAAAGTTATCGGCAACTGGCAGGAGCCATATGCTTCTCACTTTATTGTATGAAATACAAGCACTATGTAATTGCTTTAGTTTATCACTAAGCAATAGCAATAGTCGTAGAAGCAATGGTTGGTGAGACGACCACAACGCTACGATGGAGATCAAGGTGTCAAGCCGGTGACGATGGAGATCATGATGTTGATTCGGTGATGGAGATCATGAGCACAAGATGATGATGACCATATCATGTCACATATTTTGATTGCATGTGATGTTTATCTTTTATGCATCTTATTTTTCTTAGTATGACGGTAGCATTATAAGATGATCCCTTACTAAATTTCAAGGTATAAGTATTCTCCCCGAGTATGCACCATTGCGAAAGTTCTTCCTGCTGAGACACCACGTGATGATTGGGTGTGATAATCTGTACGTTCAAATACAACGGGTGCAAGCCAGATTTGCACACGCAGAATACTCGGGTTAAACTTGGCGAGCCTAGCATATACAGATATGGCCTCGGAACACTGGAGACCGAAAGGTCGAACGTGAAGCATATAGTAGATATGGTCAACATAGTGATGTTTACCATTGAAGACTACTCCATCTCACGTGCTGATCGGACATGGTTTAGTTGATTTAGATCACGTATCATTTAGATGACTAGAGGGATGTCTATCTAAGTGGGAGTTCTTAAGTAATATGATTAATTGAACTTTAATTTATCATGAACTTAGTCCTGATAGTATTTACAAATTATGTTGTAGATCAATAGCTCGCGTTGTTGCTACCCTATTTTTTTTTGATATGTTCCTAGAGAAAACTAAATTGAAAGATGATAGTAGCTATGATGCGGATTGGGTCCATGATCTGAGGTTTATCCTCATTGCTGGACAGAAGAATTATGTCCTTGATGCACTGCTAGGTGACAGACCTATTGCAGGAGAAGATGCAGATGTTATGAACATTTGGCTAGCTCAATATGATGACTGCTTGACAGTTTAGTGCACCATGCTTTACATCTTAGAACCGGGACTTCAAAAACGTTTTGAACGCCACGGGGCATATGAGATGTTCCAAGAGCTAAAATTGGTATTTCAGACTCATGCCCGTGTCGAGAGGTATGAGACCTCTGACAAGTACTTCGCCTAAAAGATGGAGGAGAATAGCTCACCTAATGAGCATGTGCTCAAAATGTCTGGATACTACAATCACATGAATCAAGTGGGAGTTAATCTTCCATCTAAGATAGTGATTGACAGGGTTCTCTAGTCACTATCACCAAGTTACTAGAACTTTGTGATGAACTATAATATGCAAGGGGTGATGAAAGCAATTCCCGAGCTCTTCGTGATGCTGAAATCGACGAAGGTCGAAATCAAGAAAAAGCATCAAGTGTTGATGATTAAACAAGACCACTAGTTTTAAGAAAAGGGCAAAGGGAAAGAAAGGGAACTTCAAGAAGAATGGCAAGCAAGTCGTCACTCCCGTGAAGAAGCCCAAAGCTGGACCTAAGCCTGAAACTGAGTGCTTCTACTACAAAGGAAATGGTCACTGGAAGAGGAACTACCCCAAATATTTGGAGGATAAGAAGTATGGCAAAGTGAACAAAGGTATATTTCATATACATGTTATTATGTGTACCTTACTAGTTCTCATAGTAGCCCCTGCGTATTTGGTACCTGTTTGGTTGCTAAGATTAGTAACTCAAAACAGGAGTTGCGGAATAAATAGAGACTAGTTGAGGGTGAAGTGATGATGTGTGTTGGAAGTGGTTCCAAGATTGATATGATCATCATCGCACACTCCCTATACTTTCGGGATTAGTGTTGAACCTAAAAATATGTTATTTGGTGTTTGCGTTGAGCATGAATATGATTAGATCATGTTTATTGCAATACGGTTATTCATTTAAGACAGAGAATAATTCTTATTTTGTTTACATGAATAAAACCTTCTATGGTCATACACCCAATGTTAATGGTTTATTGAATCCCGATCATAGTGATACACATATTCATAATATTGATGCCAAAAGATGAAAAGTTGATTATGATAGTGCAACTTATTTGTGGCACTGCCGTTTGGGTCATATCGGTGTAAAGCGCATGAAGAAACTCCACAAAGATGGACTTTTGGAATCACTTGATTATGAATCATTTGATACTTGCGAACCGTGCCTTATGGGCAAGATGACTAAAACTCCATTCTCCGGAACAATGGAATGAGCTACTGACTTATTAGAAATAATACATACCAATGTGTGCAGTCCGATGAGTGTTGATGCTCGTGGCGGGTATCATTATTTTCTAACCTTCACGGATGATTTAAGCAGATATGGGTATATCTACTTAATGAAACACAAGTCTGAAACATTTGAAAAGTTCAAAGAATTTCAGAGTGAAGTGGAGAATCATTGTAACAAGATAATAAAGTTTCTACAATCTGATCATGGAGGAGAATATTTGAGTTACGAGTTTTGCCTTCATTTAAAACAATGTGGAATAGTATCACAGCTCACGCCACCTGGAACACCATAGCGTAATGGTGTGTCCGAACATCGTAACCGCACTTTATTAGATATGGTGCGATCTATGATGTCTCGTACTGATTTACCACTATCATTTTGGGGTTATACATTACAGATACCTGCATCCACGTTAAATAGGGCACCATCAAAATCCATTGAGATGACACCGTATGAATTATGGTTTGGCAACAAACCTAAGCTATCGTTTCTTAAAGTTTGGGGATGCGATGCTTATGTCAAAAGGCTTCAGCCTGATAAGCTCGAACCCAAATCGGAGAAATGTGTCTTCATAGGATATCCTAAGGAAACAATCGGGTACACCTTCTACCAAAAGTCTGAAGGCAAGTTTTTTGTTGCTAAGAATGGAACCTTTCTAGAGAAGGAGTTTCTCTCAAAAGAAGTGAGTGGGAGGAAAGTAGAACTTGATGAGGTAATTGTACCTTCTCTCAATTTGGAAAGTACCTCATCCGAGAAATCTGTTCCCGTGATGCCTACACCAAATAGAGAGGAAGCTAATGATAAAGATCATGAAACTACAGATCAAGTTGCTACAGAATCTCATAGGTCAGGCAGAGCACGATCTGCACTAGAGTGGTATGGAAATCCTGTTATGGAGGTCATTTGACTTGACCATGAAAAACGTATGAACTATGAAGAAGCTATGATGAGTCCAGATTCCGATAAATGGCTTGAGGCCATGAAATCTGAGGTAGGATCCATGTATGAGAACAAAGTGTGGACTTTGGTGGATCTGCCCGATGATCGGCGACCCACAGAGAATAAATGGATCTTCAAGAAGAAGACCAACGTTGATGATAATGTTACTGTCTATAAAGCTCGACTTGTTGCAAAAGGTTTTCGACAAGTTCAAGGAGTTGACTAAGATGAGACTTCCTCACCCGTAGCGATGCTTAAGTATGTCAGAATCATGTTAGCAATTGTGGCATTTTATGATTATGAAATCTAGCAAATGGATGTCAAAACAGCATGCATTAATGGATTTCTTAAAGAAGAGTTGTATATGATGCAACCAGAAGGTTTTGTCGATCCTAAAGGTGCTAAACAAGGTGTGCAAGCTTCAGCAATCCATCTATGGACTGGTGCAAGCATCTCGGAGTTGGAATATACACTTTGATGAGTTGATCAAAGCATATGGTTTTATACAGACTTGCGGTGAAGGCTGTATTTACAAGAAAGTGAGTGGGAGCACTACAACCTTTCTGATAAGTATATGTGAATGACATATTGTTGACCAGAAATGATGTAGAATTTTCTGTAAAGCATAAGGGAGAGTTTGAAAGGAGTTTTTCAAAGAGAGACCTCGGTGGAGCTGCTTACATATTGGGCATCAAGATCTATAGAGATAGATCAAGACGCTTGATAAGACTTTTCAATGAGTACATACCTTGACAAGATTTTGAAAGAGTTCAAAATGGATCAATCAAAGAAGGAGTTCTTCCATGTATTACAAGGTGTAAAGTTGAGTAAGACTCAAAGCCCGACCACGGCAGAAGATAGAAAGAGAATGAAAGTTATTCCCTATGCCTCAGTCATAGATTCTACAAAGTATGCCATGCTATGTACCAGACCAGTTGTGTGCTTTGCTATGAGTTTGGCAAGCGGGTACGATAGTGATCCAGGAGTGGATCACTAAATAGCGGTCAAAGTTATCCTTAGTTACATAAGAGGACTAAGGAAATATTTGTCGGTTATGGAGGTGATAAAGAGTTCGTCGTAAAGAGTTACGTCAATGCAAGCTTTTACACCGATCCGGATGACTCTGAGTCTCAATATAGATACTGATAGGTCTCCAACGTATCTATAATTTTTGATTGTTCCATGCTATTATATTACCTGTTTTGGATGTATATGGGCTTTACTTTATACCTTTATATCATTTTTGGCACTAACCTACTAACCGGAGGCCCAGCCCGAATTGCTGTGTTTTTTTGCCTATTTCAGTGTTTCGAAGAAAAGGAATATCAAACAGAGTCCAAATGGAATGAAACCTTTGGGAGCGATCTTTTCGGAACAAACGCAATCCAAGAGACTTGGAGTGGATGTCAAGCTGCAAACGAGGCAGCCACGAGGGTGCCCGGCATGCCCTAAGGGGGTGGGCACGCCCCCACCCTCATGGGCCCCTCGTGGCTCCACCGACATACTTCCTTCGCCTATATATACTCCTGTACCCTGAAAACATCCAGGAGCACCACGAAAACCTAATTCCACCACCGCAACCTTCTGTATTCGCGAGATCCCATCTTGGAGCCTTCGTCGGCGCTCCGCCGGAGGGGGAATCAACCATGGAGGGCCTCTGCATCATCTCCAAGGCCTCTCCGATCAGTTGTGAGTAGTTTAC
This sequence comes from Triticum aestivum, assembly GCF_018294505.1. Lineage (NCBI taxonomy): Eukaryota > Viridiplantae > Streptophyta > Magnoliopsida > Poales > Poaceae > Triticum > Triticum aestivum. The sequence continues at coordinate 511,927,324 of NC_057798.1, read as the reverse complement.
CATAGACCTTTGGGTCCATAGTTATTAGCTAGATGGCTTCTTCTCTCTCTTTGAATCTCAATACAAAGTTCTCCTTGATCTTCTTGGAGATCTATTCGATGTAACTCTTTTTGTGGTGTGTTTGTCGAGATCCGATGAATTGTGGGTTTATGATCAAGTTTATCTATGAGAAATATTTGAATCTCCTCTGAATTCTTTTATGTGTGATTGGTTATCTTTGCAAGTCTCTTCGAATTATTAGTTTGGTTTGGCCTACTTGATTTATCTTTCTTGCAATGGGAGAAGTGCTTAGCTTTGGGTTCAATCTTGCGGTGTCCTTTCCCAATGACAGCAAGGGCAGCAAGGCACGTATTGTATTGTTGCCATCGAGGATAAAAAGATGGGGTTTATATCATATTGCATGAGGTTATCCCTCTACATCATGTCATCTTTCTTAATGCGTTACTCTGTTCTTCATGAACTTAATACTCTAGATGCAGGAAGGAGTCGGTCGATGTGTGGAGTAATAGTAGTAGATGCAGAATTGTTTCGATCTACTTGTCACGGATGTGATGCCTATATACATGATCATGCCTAGATAATCTCATAATTATGCACTTTTCTATCAAATGCTCGACAGTAATTTGTTCACCCACTGTAATATTTATGCTATCTTGAGAGAAGCCACTAGTGAAACCTATGTCCCCCGGGTCTATCTTTTATCATATAAGTTTTCCGTCTACTTTTATTTGCATCTTTTACTTTCCAATCTATATCATAAAAATACAAAAAATATTTATCTTATCTTATTATCTCTATCAGATCTCACTTTCGCAAGTTACCGTGAAGGGATTGACAACCCCTTTATCACGTTGGTTGCGAGGTTCTTGTTTGTTTGTGTAGGTGCGTGGGACTTTTGAAGAGCCTCCTACTGGATTGATACCTTGGTTCTCAAAAACTGAGGGAAATACTTACGCTACTTTGCTGCATCACCCTTTCCTCTTCAAGGGAAAACCAATGCAGTGCTTAAGAGGTCGCAAGAAGAATTTCTGACGCCGTTGCCGGGGAGGTCTTCGCTCAAGTCAAGACATACCAAGTACCCATCACAAACTCGTCTCCCTCGCATTACATTATTTGCCATTTGCCTCTCGTTTTCCTCTCCCCCACTTCACCCTTGTCGTTTTATTTGCCCTCTCTTTCCCGTTCTTCTCTCTCTCTCGCTTGCCCCTCGCATTTTCTATCATGATGTCTGAAACTAGGGAGATTATCGTGGATATGGATAATAATAAGAACATGGAAAACCTTGATGCCTCTACTGAAGAACCCACTATCTTACATACTAAAATTTTTCGAATCGGTAGTGGTAATATTATTGGAAAAGGGGTTATTCAAGATTTCTTTACTTGTGCCGGTGCTTTACCTTCTATGGGTGGTTCTATTCTTCATAGAACTAGTATTCTTGCGGATGCTATCACCATGCTTATTGTTGAACTTGAAAGGTAGTTTATGCACATGCACCCTTGCATACAAAGGATTTTCTTAGAATTTTCTAATATTGAGCATTCTTTTGTTAAGCGCGCCGCTACTATCTTTTTCGCACATGAGTTCAGATTTATAATAAAAGAGGCCAAAGAAATCTTTGCGCACTATAGGGTGGATGTTGGCCGTCCTCCCATAGAGGCAATCCTCTTTGATCAAGAGGAAGTAATGCATTTTCAATCTTTGGACTATGTTGCTTTTAATGAAAACCTTAGAAAAAAGGTTCCTACCAATGTTCTGGTTGATAGAATTTCCGAACTTAATAATGATTTTGCTATTAGAAATAATTAGTTAGGATATTCTCTTAAGTATAGGCTTACAAAGTTCTGCCAAAAGAATGCTTATAATGATGAATTGGTTGTGCAATACGAAGGGCCAAAGGAGGAACCCATACCTCCCGAGATTGATCTTGGGGACTTCTGTCCCATTAAATTCAGCCCTTTTGATTAATTTTGCTTGCCCCAAAGAAAACTTGCTGCTGAACATAGAGAATATGAAATGAGTTTTCGTAATCTATCTTACTATTATAGCACTACTTAGATCTATCCTCGCTTTTATGCCTAGCTAGGGGCGTTAAATGATAGCGCTAGTTGGGAGGAAACCCAATTTTATTTTTGTTCCTTGCTTTTTTACTTATGTTTAGTAATAAATATTTCTTCTAGCTTCTGTTTAGATGTCTTTTCATGTTTTAATTAGTGTTTGTGCCAAGTAGAACCTATAGGATAACCTACGGTGATAGTTAATGTGATTCTGCTGAAAAACAGAAACTTTCGCACGCACGAAAATAATTTTAATAAATCACAGAAACGTGATTTTGCATTGATTCTTTTTGAAATAGATCAATACACAAATTTCCCAAGACTTCCTAGTTTGGTAGGATTTTTAGAGTTCCATAAGTATTCGAAAGTTACAGATTGCTACAGACTGTTCTGTTTTTGACAGATTCTGTTTTTCGTGTGTTGTTTGCTTATTTTGATGCATCTATGGCTAGTATCGGGGGGGGGGGGGGGTATGAACGAAGTTGGAATACAGTAGGTTTAACACCAATTTAAATAAATAATGAGTTAATTACAGTACCTTATGTGGTGGTTTTTCTTTCTTGCACTAACAGAGCTTATGAGATTTCCTGTTGAGTTTTGTGTTGTGAAGTTTTCAAGTTTTGAGTAAAGATTTGATGGACTATGGAATAAGGAGTGGAAAGAGCCTAAGATTGTGGATGCACCTGGCACCCCAAGTTATTCAAGGATAACCAAAAGCCTAAGCTTGGGGATGCCCCGGAAGGCATCCCCTCTTTCGTCTTCGTCTATCGGTAACTTTACTTGGAGCTATATTTTTATTCGTCACATGATATGTGTTTTGCTTGGAGCATCTTGTATGATATGAGTCTTTGCTTTTTAGATTACCACAATCATCCTTGCTGTACACACCTTTTGGGAGAAACCCACATGATTTGGAATTTATTAGAATACTCTATGTGCTTCACTTATATCTATTGAGCTAGATAATTTTTGCTCTAGTGCTTCACTTATACCTTTTAGAGCACGGCGGTGGTTTAATTTTGTAGAAATTGTTGATCTCTCATGCTTCACTTATATTATTTTGAGAGTCTTTTAGATCAGCATGGTATTAGCTATGGTTATAAAATTGGTCCTAGAATGATGGGCATCCAAGTTGGGTATAATAAAAAACTATCATAGGAAGTGAATTGGATGCTATGATCAATTTGATGCTTGATAATTGTTTTGAGATATAGAGGTGGTGATATTAGAGTCATGCTAGTTGGGTAATTGTGAATTTAAAGAATACTTGTGTTGAAGTTGGCAAGTCCCGTATCATGCACGTATGGTAACCGTTGTGTAACAAATTTGAAACATGAGGTGTTCTTAGATTGTCATCCTTGTGAGTGGCGGTCGGGGACGAGCGATGGTATTTTTCCTACCAATCTATCCCCCTAGGAGCATGCGCGCAGTGCTTGGTTTTTGATGACTTGTAGATTTTTGCAATAAGTATATGAGTTCTTTATGACTAATGTGAGTCCATGGATTATACGCACTTTTACCTTTCCATCATTGCTAGCCTTTTCGTTACCGTGAATTGCCCTTTCTCACCTTGAGAGTTGGTGCAAACTTCGCCGGTGCATCCAAACCCCATGATACGATACGCTCTATCATACATAAACCTCCTTATATCTTCCTCAAAACAGCCACCATACCTACCTATTATGGCATTTTCATAGCCATTTCGATATATATTGCCATGCAACTTTCCACCGTTCCGTTTATCATGACACGCATCATCATTGTCATATTGCCTTGCATGATCATGTAGTTGACATCGTATTGTGGAAAAGCCACCTTCGTAACTTTTCATCCATGTCACTCTTGATTCATTGCTCATCCAGGTACAGCGCAGGAGGCATTCATATAGAGTCATATCTTGTTCTAGTTTTGAGAATCCTTCTTGCTACGTCTTGAGCTTGCGTTGGTTTTCCTTGAAGAGGAAAGGGTGATGCTGCAAAGTAGCGTAAGTATTTCCCTTAGTTTTTGAAAACCAAGGTATCAATCTAGTAGGAGGCCCCTCAAAAGTCCCACGCACCTACACAAACAAACAAGAACTCGCAACCAACGCAATAAAGGGGTTGTCAATCCCGTCACGGCCACTTGCGAAAGTGAGATCTGATAAAGATAATATGATAAGATAAATATATTTTTGGTATTTTTATAATATAGATTGTAAAATTAAATATGCAAATAAAAGTAGATTGAAAGCTTATATGATAAAAGATAGACCCGGGGGCCATAGATTTCACTAGTGGCTTCTCTCAAGATAGCATAAGTATTACAGTGGGTGAACAAATTACTGTCGAGCAATTGATAGAAAAGCGAATAATTATGAGATTATCTAGGCATGATCATGTATATAGGCATCACGTCCGTGACAAGTAGACCGACTCCTGCCTGCATCTACTACTATTACTCCACACATCGACCGACTATCCTAGCATGCATCTAGAGTATTAAGTTCATAAGAACAGAGTAACGCATTAAGAAAGATGACATGATGTAGAGGGATAAACTCATGCAATATGATATAAACCCCATCTTTTTATCCTCGATGGCAACAATACAATACGTGCCTTGCAACCCTTCTGTCACTGGGTAAGGACACCGCAAGATTGAACCCAAAGCTAAGCACTTCTCCCATGGCAAGAAAGATCAATCTAGTAGGCCAAACCAAACTGATAATTCGAAGAGACTTGCAAAGATAACTCAATCATACATAAAAGAATTCAGAGGAGATTCAAATATTTCTCATAGATAAACTTGATCATAAACCCACAATTCATCGGATCTCAACAAACCACACCGCAAAAAGAGTTACATCGAATAGATCTCCAGAAGAATCGAGCAGAACTTTGTATTGAGAATTCAAAGAGAGAGAAGAAGCCATATAACTAATAACTATGGACCCGAAGGTCTATGGTGAACTACTCACAACTCATCGGAAGGGCCTTGGAGATGATGTAGAGGCCCTCCGTGGTCGATTCCCCCTCTAGCGGAGCACCGGCGAAGGCTCCAAGATGGGATCTCGCGGATACAGAAGGTATGGCAGTGGAAATAGTTTTTCGTCGTGCTCTAGTGGTTTCAGGGTACATGGGTATATATAGGAGAAGAAGTAGGTCGAGTGGACGCTCGAGGGGCCCACGAGGGTGGGGGCGCGCCGGGCACCCTTGTGGCCGCCTCCTCTGTTGCTTGACATCCACTCCAAGTCCCCTGGATCACGTTTGTTCCAAAAAGATCGCTCCTCAAGGTTTCATTATGTTTGGACTCCGTTTGATATTCCTTTTCTTTGAAACACTGAAATAGGCAAAAAAACAGCAATTCGGGCTGGGCCTCCGGTTAGTACGTTAGTCCCAAAAATGATATAAAAGTGTAAGGTAAAGCCCATAAACATCCAAAACGGGTAATATAATAGCATGGAACAATCAAAAATTATAGATACGTTGGAGATGTACCAAGCATCCCCAAGCTTAATTCCTGCTCGTCCTAGAGTAGGTAAATGATAAAAACAGAATTTTTGATGTGGAATGCTACCTAGCATAATTCTCAATGCAATTTTCTTTATTGTGGCATGAATGTTCAGATCCAAATGATTCAAGATAAAAGTTCATATTGACATAAGAAATAGTAACACTTCAAGCATACTAATCAAAGTAATCATGTCTTCTCAAAATAACATGGCTAAAGAAAGTTCATCCCTACAAAGTCATATAGTTAGGCTATGCTTCATTTTCGTCACACAAAAATGCTCCCATCTTGCACAGCCCCGATGACAAGCCTAGCAATTGTTTCGTACTTAAATAATCTCAAACGTTTTCAACTTTCACGCAATACATGAGCGTGAGCCATGGATATAGCACTATGGGTGGAATAGAATATGATGATGGGGGTTGTGTGGAGAAGACAAAAAAAGGAGAAAGTCTCATATTGACGAGGATAATCAACGGGCTATGGAGATACCCATCAATTGATGTCAACATGAGGAGTAGGGATTGCCATGCAACAGATGCACTAGAGCTATAAATGTATGAAAGCTCAACAAAAGAAACTAGTGGGTGTGCATCCAACTTGCTTGCTCACAAAGACCTAGGGCATTTTGAGGAAGCCCATCGTAGGAATATACAAGCCAAGTTCTATAATGAAAAATTCCCACTAGTATATGGAAGTGACAACATGAAAGACTTTCTATATGAAGAACATGGTGCTACTTTGAAGCACAAGTGTGGAAAAGGATAGTAACATTGCCCCTTTTTTGGGCCTTTCTTTTTTTGGCCTTTTTTTAATTTGGGGACAATGCTCTAATAATGATGATCATCACACTTCTATTTATTTACAACTCATGAATTACAACTCAAAACTAGAACAAGATATGACTCTATATGAATGCCTCCGGCGATGTACCGGTATGGGCAATGAATCAAGAGTGGCATGTATGAAAAATTATGCATGGTGGCTTTGCCACAAATACAATGTCAACTACATGATCATGCAAGGCAATATGACAATGATGATGCATGTCATGATGATGAACAGAACGGTGGAAAGTTGCATGGCAATATATCTCAGAATGGCTATGGAAATGCCATAATAGGTAGGTATGGTGTCGGTGTACTAGAGTAGGGGTACCCTAGTATCCCGAACTTGTGCACGGGCAGTTGCAGCACCCCGCGGCAAGGCTTGCCGGGTGACCGCCAGGGTCCTCCATGGTTCCTTTGGAGCCATTCAAGAACAAAGTATTCCAGCCAAGGAGACAAGGCCCCGGCAAGAGGAGCTTGCTGGGAAGGCCAACCAAGGCATCTCAAGGAACTTGCCGCGATGCGCCACGCGTCCCGGCGAGGCCCGGTGAGCGACAAGCTTCCGGATGCGACAAGACAACGACCACGGCAAGGCGCTTGCCGCGGCAAACTACCACTCTGTACCCGCGCTCCAGCACATCCACTAGCGTGTCGCTCTGGGACCTTTCCAGGCGCGCGTGGAAAGAGGCTGTGCGGCCAGCGGTGCGTGGTGGCAAGCGACGCTGACAAGATTGCCATCGTGGCAAGCGGTGGCGTCCCTGACGGTCCCTTTTTGCACTATTTGGGCGACGTAGACGGGCATTTAATGCCTTTGTCCCCTGTCGTCGGGGTTAGGTATGATACACTGTACAGGTAGTTGTACCAACCGCAATTCCTTCTCCATTTTTACCCTTGTCTACGTTGCCACCTGTCGGAGACCCCTTTAGCATATAAAAGGAGACCCATGCGCAACGTAGAGGGGGGTTCGAAGGCAGAAAAACACTCACGCTCGGTCTCGTTAGCAGCTAGTGTGTACTGTAGCACTCAGCGCTCCCGAGCAAGAACTCAATACACTCAGACATGCAGCAGTAGGAGTGTTATCTCTCCGGAGAGCTCCGAAGCTGGGTAAACTGCTCGTGTGCTTCGCCTCGATCCGCTCTTCGTGCGATCTCCGCCCCCCGCCGAACCGAAAGGGGCTCGGTCCGCCGGTCCCATAGGTGTTCGTGGATCAGTTTCCCCGACATCTTTGGCGCGCCAGGTAGGGGGCGTCGAGGTTGTGTGAACCTGATCCGGCGTTCACACGAGCTAGATCTTCATCTTCTTCATCGACATGCCACCGAAGAAGAAGGCTTCGGCGGCAGCTGTTCCGTCCACGTCGATCCCACCACCACCGGAGCAAACGGGTGGTGGGGTAGACGCCGGCGGAAGAACGGGCATCGACGAGGGAGCTCACGGTGCTGCCAGGTCCAAGGACAAGGCTGCGCAGACCTCGGCGTCCGTACATGCACCGCGCCCATCTCAGGAGGCGCAGGACCGACAGCGTCATGGTATTCGCAGTGCCATACGTTCGTTGGACCAAGATCGAGCTGGTGGATCTCGGGGTGCTCAAGACCAGCATGCACGCCAACATGCTGGCACGAGCGAGACACGGTCGCCTGGACGGGATACTGCTCCTTCTAACATAGTTAGAAGTCCGAGCATATCCCGCTCCTCGCACCGTTCGCCACTGCCGCCCACCACTCCAGCAGAAGCTTTGGCGCGAGCTCAACTGCTCCTGGATTACCCTCCAACGGCAGACAAGATCGATGAATGGAGGGCCACCATTCAGAGTCTCATCGGCTTCGCCAACGGCGACACTCCGCGGCAGCCGAGTACATCGCTGCCGCGGCAGGACTGCCAGGCACGAGCCGATGGCGACGAAACCGGTGGGGGTGCAACCACCATGCACTCTCCACCCCGAAGGCCAAGATCGCCGACTCGCCGGATCCACCTCGACAGCGACTCCACCGCATCATCAGATCCACGAGCTCGTCGCGATCAGCGCCAAGTTCTTCACGAACGACAGCAAGAAGACGCTCGTACTCGCATCGAGCGCCGAAGAGAAGCGCGGCGTCAATCGGACCAGCGCGCTGGGCCCTCTGTCGACATGCATGCACCAGGGGAACCAGGCGACTTGCCGTACGCGGTAGGTTGCCCTGCGTTCACTCGTGAGCTGCGGCAAGTCCAGTGGCCCAGCACGAAGAATTTCAAGCCAGACGTACCAGAGAAGTACGACGGCAAGTCGCATCCGTCGGAGTTCCTCAGCATCTACACCATCGCGGTGCAAGCTGCCGGGGGGCGGGACGACAAGATCCTGGCCAACTACTTCCCGCTGGTGCTCAAGCCCAATGTCAGATCCTGGCTCATGCACTTGCCGGACAACTCCATATCCTCCTGGGCAGACCTATGCCATCAGTTTGTCGGCGCCTTTACAGGCGGCCACAAGCCTCATGGCCAAGAGAGCGACCTTCATCTGCTCGCCCAGAAGGAAGGAGAGCCCCTGCGCAAGTACATTCAGAGATTCAGCCGCGTACAGCACAACATCCCAGATGTCCACCCTGCCGCGGTAATCAGCGCGTTCCATCAGAACGTGCGAAACCGCAGGATGCGGGAGGAGATGGCGATGTGCAAGATCAGAGACGTCAGTGAGCTATATGCCCTGGCCGACAAGTGTGCACGTGCTGAGGAAGGGAGGAAACTCCCCGGAGAGAATACAGAAGCAGGAGGATCTGATAGTGAGGAGGCTGCCCCGGCAAAGAAAAACCGGCGGCGGAACAACAGGAAGAAGAAAGGCAAAGATGTGCTAGTCGTTGAGCAGTCCGGCAACGGAGGTGGCGCCAAGAAAGCCAAAGCTGGTAGCTCCGGCGAGGAGATTGCCGCAGGCACCAACTACCAGGCTGTGGCGGTCGCCGACAAGCAGGACGGCACCAACAAGCAGTACTGCAAGATCCACCGCACCAAGGGCCATGACCTCCAGAGCTGCAAGAAGGTCGAGCAGCTTGTCGAGCAGCAAAAGGCTGAATACGAGCGACGCGACAAGGAGAAGGCCCAGGAAGGTGCTGGAGGAGCCGGCAAGAAACGCCCCGGCCGAGGAGGACGCCGCGGCAAGGCCAAGCAGCGGCAAGGAGACAGACCTCCCCGCGGCCGCGACAAGGATGAAGATGACGACGACGATGAAGATATGGATGATGACGAGACCGATGAGCAGGAGTTCCAGAAAGCCACAGAGGTCCTGTGCGTTGACGGCGGTGCTTCTCTGCATACTTCACACCGCCAGCTCAAGCAGTGGGTGCGGGAAGTCAATGCGGCAGAACCACCCATCGAGTCACGCAAGCCTCTGAAATGGTCCAGCACGCCTATCATCTTTGATATTGAGGACCACCCTGATCGCATAACTGCGGTCGGGTGCTTGCCGATGTTGGTTTCACCAACTATCCGCAACCTCAAGGTCACTAAGATGCTAGTTGACGGCGGGGCCGGCTTGAACCTGATCTCCTCCGCGGTACTCCAGAAACTCCAGATCCCTGATGGCGAGCTCGAAGAGACCGGCACATTCCAAGGAATCAATCCGGGAAGGAGCAAGCCGAAGGGAAAGATCACGTTGCCGGTGACATTTGGCAGCGAGTTGAACTTCAGGACTGAGAGGGTCACTTTTGACGTTGCTGACTTTCCATTGCCTTACAATGGGATACTCGGCCGTCCAGCACTCGCCAAATTCATGGCAGCCTCTCACTATGCATACAACATGCTGAAGATGCCAGGCCCGATAAGTGTCATCTCTGTCCCTGGCGACAAGAAGGATGCTCTTATCTGCGCCGACAAGATCTACCGGGAAGCAGCAGCCGCAACAGATCGCAAGTCACTTGCCGTTGAAGCTCCCGGGGCGAAGAAGAAGACCAAGTCCGGCAAGAGTTCTGATGCCCACTCCGGCAAGCGCACCTCTTCGGAGTGCTGCGCTACCGTCGAGGACGCACCATCGAGCTCCACCGGCAAGTGTAAGAAGACAATGGCAGCTCCACCAGAGACCAAGAAGGTGTCCGCCAAGGAGGATGGCACTGGTGGTACCTTCACCATCAGTGCCACTCTCGACCCTAAATAGGAAAGCGCGCTCGTTGCTTTCCTGCGGGCGAACGTCGACGTATTTGCGTGGCAACCGTCTGACATCCCCGGTGTTCCCAGGAAAGTAATCGAGCACCATCTTGCCGTCTGTCCTCATGCGCGGCCCGTCAAGCAGAAAGTCAGGAAACAGGCAGTGGAGCGCCAAGAATTCATCGCAGAAGAAATCAAGAAATTGGAAGCAGCAGGCCTTGTCAGAGGAGTGCTCCATCCTACGTGGTTGGCCAACCCTGTAGTCGTGCGCAAGGCAAACGGGAAATGGAGGCTTTGTATCGACTTTACCGATGTCAATAAAGCTTGTCCCAAAGACCCATTTCCCTTGCCGCGCATCGACCAGATTGTTGACTCCACGGCCGGATGTGACTTGCTTTCATTTCTTGATGCATACTCAGGATACCATCAGATCTTCATGGCAGAAGAGGATGAGGAGAAGACCGCATTCATCACCCCATGTGGCACATACTGTTTCGTACGGATGCCTTTCGGTTTAAAGAATGCTGGTTCAACATTTGCAAGGGTAGTCCATGACGCTTTTGAGCCGCAAATACACAGAAATGTGGAAGCCTACATGGATGACATAGTGGTCAAGAGCAAGGACAAGGCGACTCTGATTCAAGATTTAGACGAAACCTTTGCAAATCTGCGCAAGATCAACCTCAAGCTTAACCCCGAGAAGTGTGTGTTTGGAGTCCCCTCCGGCAAACTTCTCGGGTTCTTCGTGTCTCAGCAGGGAATTGAAGCCAATCCTGACAAAATCAAGGCCATTGAGCAGATTGAAGCACCAAAGCGCGTCAAGGATGTACGAAGACTTGCCGGTTGCGTAGCTGCTCTCAGCAGGTTTATCTCTAGGTCTGCTGAGTGTGCCCTGCCATTTTTCAAAATATTGAAAAAGGCAGGTCCAATGAAATGGACTCCGGAAGCGGAGGCTGCACTGCAGGACTTAGGCCACAAGAGAAGTTGCTACTATATATAGCGGCAACCAATCAAGTGGTTAGTGCTGCGTTAGTAGCAGAGAGGGAGGCGGATGATGAGCCAGCAACCATGGCAGATGCATCCAGCGACAAGCAGGAGACTTCACCGGCAAGCTCTGGTCCCGACAAAGATGGATCTGCGCAGGCGCGTGAGAAGATGCAGAAAAGAATGGTGCAGCGCCCAGTTTACTTTGTCAGTTCCCTTCTGCAGGGGGCTAGGTCAAGGTACTCTGGTGTGCAGAAATTGCTTTTCGGCCTTCTCATGGCCTCGAGAAAGCTGCGCCATTACTTCCAAGCACATGAGATCACAGTCGTCACTCGTTTTCCGCTGAAGAGGATACTGCAAAATCCAGAAGCAACAGGAAGGATTGTCGAGTGGGCACTGGAACTGTCAAGCTTTGGCCTCAAGTTTGAGAGCACTTCAACTATCCAAAGCAGAGCATTGGCGGAGTTCATAGCAGAATGGACGCCAACACAAGATGAAGAAATTCCAGAAACGAGCATCCCCGTCAAGGAAGCAAGCAAAGAGTGGCTGATGTACTTTGATGGTGCCTTCTCGCTGCAAGGCGCCGGTGCGGGCGTGCTACTTGTTGCACCCACCGGAGAGCACCTCAAGTACGTAGTCCAGATGCACTTTCCCAAGGAGCAAGCAACGAACAATACCGCAGAGTATGAAGGTTTGCTCGCCGGTCTCAGGATCGCAGCAGACCTCGGGATCAAGAATCTCATTGTCAGGGGTGACTCACAGCTTGTCGTCCGCCAAGTGAACAAGAATTATCAGAGTCCGTTGATGGAAGCTTACGTTGATGAAGTGAGAAAGCTAGAAGAGCACTTTGACGGCCTACAGATGGAACATGTTCCAAGAGCTCAGAACGACATTGCCGATGGCCTGTCGAAGTGCGCCGCACTTAAGTTACCTGTGGAACCAGGGATCTTTGTGCTCAAACTGACTCAACCGTCTGTAACGCCATCAACTGGACAGAGCAAGAAGAGGAAGTTGATTTCTGGTGACTATTTTCCGGCAGAGCTCCCCGAAGCCGCCGCCAAGAAGGTCCTCAAGATCAACACCAAGGGTGCTGAGGAGCAGTCTGCTCCGGCAAGCCCTAGGGTTTGTTCCGTTGAAGCAGACGCTCCCGACAAGTTTTGCTCCGGCAAGCTTGCCGGGGAACGTCAAGCTCCGGCTGAGCCGCAGGTTCTCGCCGTAGAAGCGGATGTTCCCGCAGCAGCAGATGTGCCTTTAGTCCTTGTTGTCGAGCCGCAAGCTCCAGCATGGGCACAGCAGATTGTCCGTTTCCTTCAGACAGGAGAACTTCCCGAAGAGCAAGAAGAAGCGGAAAGAGTAGCCCGGCAGTCAAGTATGTACCAGTTTGTCGACAACACACTGTACAGAAGAAGACTCAACGGCGTGAAATTGAAGTGTATTCACCGGGAAGACGGACAAAAGCTGTTGGCAGAGATACATGGAGGCATATGTGGTCACCACATTGGCGCAAGAGCACTTGCCGGCAAAGCGTTCCGGCAAGGTTTCTTTTGGCCGACAGCCCTCCAGGATGCAACTGCACAAGTAACCAAGTGTGAAGCGTGCCAGTTCCATTCCAAGCAGATACACCAGCCAGCTCAAGCTCTCCAGACGATCCCTTTATCCTGGCCATTTTCGGTCTGGGGGCTCGACATCCTCGGCCCCTTTCCCCGAGCTGTCGGGGGCTTTGAGTACTTGTACGTTGCAATCGACAAGTTCACAAAGTGGCCGGAAGTGGAAGCAGTGAGGAAGGTGACAGCACAGTCAGCAGTCAAGTTCTTCAGGTCGATTGTTTGCCGCTTCGGGATCCCTAACAGGATCATCACCGACAACGGCACGCAATTCACGAGCCGCACCTTCATGCAGTACGTCCAAGATCTTGGCGCCAAGGTCTGCTTCGCTTCTGTTGCTCATCCGAGAAGTAACGGTCAAGCGGAGAGGGCGAATGCTGAAGTGCTGCGCGGGCTCAAGACCAGGACTTTCGACAGGCTGCGCAAGTGCGGAAAGAACTGGATTGAGGAGCTGCCGGTGGTTCTTTGGTCGATCAGGACGACGCCAAATCGAGCCACTGGCCAGACACCTTTCGCTCTAGTCTATGGAGCAGAGGCAGTTCTCCCCACGGAACTCGTATACGGGTCACCTCGAGTGCTCGCTTATGATGAGCTTGAGCAAGAGCAGTTGCGACAAGATGACGCGCTGCTCCTTGAGGAGGACCGTCTTCAGGCCGCTGTACGAGCTGCTCGATACCAGCAAGCTTTGCGCCGCTACCATAGCCGCAAAGTTAATGCCAGAAGTCTCGAGGAAGGCGACCTTGTTCTTCGGCGCGTTCAGTCCGCCAAGAATTCCAACAAGTTGACGCCGAAGTGGGAAGGCCCTTACCGGGTGAAACGAGTCACTAGGCCTGGCGCTGTCCGCCTTGAGACCGAAGATGGCATTCCGGTGAGCAACTCCTGGAACATTGAGCATCTTCGTAAGTTTTACCCGTAGGGCGCGGTTGCCGGAACCTGTTCCGGCAACCACCTTTTGTACAAGTCTTGCCGATGTTGCATGTAATCCTTTGTACAAAGCCGGGCGCAGACCCCGTGCATAAGTAAAGCTCATGTGCTCCGCACATCTTGTCAATTTCATGCTTTCTACTTTTTTTGCATGCGTTATCTGACACTTTGTGCAGCGCCTACCCCCGGTAAGCAATAACGAGCCGTAAGGCTCCATATCTTTATTTTCTCTTCTTTCTCTTTCTCAAAGAAAGGAAGGTTCCCTCGCCCACAAGTTTGCCGGGGGGAAAGGAGAAGATAATGGTGTGGACCAAGCGTCGTTCGAGGAAGTTTCGCCTTACCGGGAAGCAAACGACAGAAAAGCTAAGTTGCTAAAGTTTGAGCAATCAGTTTTAAAATTTTTAAGTTATCTTCCTCGAACGACCGTGCTTTGTATGGAAAACCTGTGCGCGGAGGAACCAACTCGTAGCTAGTTGCGCCCTTACTTTGTTTCGAGTCCGCTCAACAACTTAAGTGAGCTGCGACTAGTTGCGACAAGGTTTCTTGTCGGTAGCGGCACCGCCAGCAGGCTGCTGACGTCCCGCACTCAGCGCTCGCGGCTAAGGTGCCTGCGCCGACAAGTTCCCTAAAAGCGTAGGGCAAAAACATACAAAGGAAGGAATCAAGTAAAGGAAATAACATAGCAATCGCTACCCAAAATAGAGTCATATTACAAGATAGCTTGTCGCAGCTCTAACAGATTGTTCTCATAACATGACCAGCAGCGACAAGAAAAAGAGAAAACGGGCGGCCTAATCTACGCGATCGCCCTCAACCCTCTTGATCCCGCTCACCTTGTCCACAATGGGTGCGACAAGGGTCTTGAGCGCTTCCAGATCAGCATCCGGCGGCAAGGTCCTGAGGACGTTGGTGAGGTTGAGGCCTGGGTTGCGGAAGGCCACCTTCACCAGCACCTTTTGAAGAGCTCCCGCGCAGATCTTGCGCGACTCGTCGGCCAGCTGCTTTGGGATCTTCTCCCGGAGTCGCTGGAGGGCCGTCGCCACGCCTTTGAAGAACAAGCTGAGCTTGGCGCTGGGTTGGAGGTGCTCATCGGAGGAATACCCGAGATCCTCCATCCCCAGCTGCGCCAGCTCCCTGTCGATGGCTGCGGCAACATCCACGAGACCCTCGGTCCAGTGCTCCACATTCTCCCTAAAAGTGTTCTGGGCGGCAGCAGCACTCGCCAGCAGCGCCTCGTCGGCCTTGATCTTCTCCTTCAAGGCCACCTCCTGCTCCCTGGCGCCGTCCAGCGTCTTGGTCAAAGTAGTCAGCTTCAACTCAAGATCTGCGTTGGAGTCCTTGGCGGCGCTAAGCTCCTTGCTCCTCTCGGCGAGACGACCCTGCAGCTTGCCAAGGGTGTAGGCGTCCTTCTCGCGCTCACGCTTGAGCGCAGCAAGCTCCTCGCCGCTCACCTTGAGATCGGCCTCCAGCTGCGCCACCTTCATCTCCAGCTCCTTCTTGGCGGCCTCGGCAGCTGCGGCAGCATCCTCTGCTTCCTTGAGATCCCCGCCGAATGTTTGCTCGCGCGCGGCAAGCTCCTCCTCGTGGCTGTCAAGGTTAACCTTCCGCTGCGCCAACTCGCCTTCCTGCGCAGACAGCTTCTCGGTAGCAAGCCGCTGTTGCTCTTCAACTTCAGCCTTCTCGAGGAGGAAGGCTTTCCGCTCCTCGGCGAGTTGCTCCCGCTCCTCTGACAGGGACCGGAGAGCTTCCTGGTTGAGGCCCCGGAGCTCCTCTGCGCGCTTCTCGATGTCCACTCCCGCCTTCGCGACAAGCGCTTCTCGGGATACCAGCTTGGCCTGTCGGGCACAATAGAGCGACAACAGCTTCCGCAGCAGCTGCTCCTCCTCAGGCTCGCCGCCGCTGCTGCTCGGCGCGTCGACCAGCATCAGCCCAGCGGAGGCGAGCAACTCTTCATCAAAGATTTCTCCTTTGATCGGCGCCCTAGAGCTCGACGCCCAGGGGAGCTTGATGAAGACGCCATCGCCGGCCTTCAAATAGGCGTCGGGTTGGGGCTCTTCGGAGCCTGACGCTGCAGCAGCGGTGGAGGGATCGGCGGTCGGCGTAGCGCTTGACGCTCCTGCGGCCTCGGGGCCGTCAGTGCGATCGCCGGACCCCTCACCAGCTTCTGCGGCGGCAGCTTTGGCGGCCTCTCCGCCGGCGGGATCATCAGCGCCGGCTTCTTTTTTGGTGACAGCGGCGTCGTCGGTATTGCTGCGCGCGTTCTCCTCGCCGGCGACCTCGGTTTCCATCGGCTCCGTGGCAGATGGACCTGACGACCGGAAAAGGGAAAAAGTCAAGCAAATATTCAAAAAGAAAATCAGAAGAAGAAGAACCCAAGGGAAGTTTTCAAGCAAGAGGATTACCTGTACTAGGATCTACAGTCGTGGTCTCCGCCACCGGGGGGTCACTGGTGCTGTCCCTTGCCGGAGAACTGTCCCTTGCCGGAGACTTCTCCCTTACCGGAAAATTCTCCCTTGTCGAAGAACGCTCCCTTGCCGGGGAATCCTCCCTTGGCGGTGTAGTCGAAGCAGATGGCATGTTGGGAGCGGCTTCCGGGCACTCCTGGTGAGACTGCTCTGCTCCTACGCAAACCAATAGTCAGATGTCAGCAAAGAAAGAGCACCCATGCGCGCCTAACAGCAAGAAGTAAACCATATACTTACGCTGGGGGCTGCGCTGGGAGCTGCTTTGGGGAATAGTTGCCGGGTCTGGCAAGGTGGTCTCGGACACACCCCCTGCTGTCGCGGTGGGTTCGTCCTCGATGACAATCACCGGGACCTTGGCTCTCTTCGCCGCTCTCTGGGCCAGAGTCCTGAAAAGGAATGGGTTCGGAGTAAAGCAAATCAGATACAAGACAAAACAACAAGAATTGAAGAACTACAAGTACAGCAAAGAATCTTACTCTTCCTCTTCCTCGTCGGAGCTGAGCGCGGAGAGGTTGAAGTCCGGCCCACCTTCGGCGCGACAAGGCGGAGGAGTAGGTTCCCTTAGCTGCTTGGCGGGAGCAGAAGCGGTGGTCCGGGAGGGCCCCGCTCCAGTTGCCGCAGCGGCGTGAGGTGCTCCCGCGGCAACAGTGTTTGCCACGGTGGAGCGCGTCGCGCGGCGCGGAGGCTGTTGACCCGTCTGCTGCCCCGCTACGTCCCCGGCCTTGCGGAGACGCCTTCTTGGTGGAGCTGGGGGCTCCGCTTGCGGCGAGCTGTCTGAAGGTGAGAAAGAGGAGGAGTCGATCTTCAACGAGTCGCTCGCGCCCTCGGCGGGCTCGCTCGACTCAGCTTCAGGCCCGACAAGCTCCTCTCGCTCGGCAAGGCTTGCTGCCTTTGCTGCCTCTGCCTCCTCCACGGTGAATCCAAACTCGCCCGCAGCAGCGGCTGCCGCCGCCTCTTCCAGCCTAGTTGCGATGCGCTGCATCTCCGCATCGGTGGTGTCGCGAGTAAGGCTCTTCTGTTCATCAGAGCGGACCGGCATTTCTACCAAGCCGTCAAAGAACTCCTGCACGACGTCGTCTGCAGGCTCTTGCCAAGTTGGGACAATTCCATGCGAATCGCACAGCGGCATCATTGCACGGATGCGGTCGAGCGAGGAGTTGTTGCACAGCGGAACGACACCCCTCGGCAACCTGAACACTTCGGGATGTTGAGGATCATGCTTGAATAGTTCTAGGAGCATCGCGTCCAGTTCCAGGATAGTGAAGTTGAAGTTGAGGCCCGGGCGCAGCCTCATGATATCCGCCGCATTCTGGAACTCCCACGCGGGTCTCCTCCTCTCCTGCAGGGGGCGATGCGGCGGCGAAGAAAATCTGCGCCAACGGCGCCTACGGTGAGCCCGGCAAGCCTAAGGCGTAGGATCCGAGTGACGGCAATCTTCAGCCTATCGTCTTCCGGGGCCACGTTGCTCCAATCGTTGCCGCGCGCTACTGGGGCTTGGCGCTGGGCGGTAAATGGCTGCGGGTTCTCCTTGACAATCCAGCACCAGTCTGCTCTCCATTCATCCCACTTGCTGCGGAGCTCTCCCTCCAGATAAGCTTCCTTCTTGCCGGTTCTCGAGATCCAGGCGATTCCGCTGGATAAAGGCTCCCCTCTCTCAACTCGGGGCATAAAGAAGTGGCGAAAAAGAGCTACATTTGGATAGACTCCGACAAAGTTTTCGCAGAGATGTGCGAAAACTGCCATGGTCAGAACGGTGTTGGGGGTGAAGTCAAGGAGGCGGAACCTGTAGGTGTTCATAATGTCACAGAAAAACTCAGAGAAAGGCGGGCAGAGCCCACAGTAGAAGAACAACGCGAAGAAGGGATATCCATTCGGAGCCAGTTCCGAAGCGGCAGCTGAGAGTACCTTCGTGCGCGGATGCGCTCGCGTCTCTGTCGACCAGAAGAGGTAGTAATACTCCCTCAGCTCCTTCGCGGCGAGCTGAGGGGGAAAGGTTGCCCGCTCCTTTCGCAGCGCCGCGAGCCGCTGCGCCTCAGCCGACTTCACAACCTTCCCGGCTTTCGGAGCCATGGCAGAGGTGGTGAGAGAGATCGACGGCGTTGGTGGTGCCGGTGGCGATGGGGGGCGGAGCGCTGCTCTCTTTCAGCTTTGGGAAGAAGGGGGGAGCGGCGGAGGTTTTTGAGATTGGAATAGCAACCGGCGAGATGGGCGAACTGCCCCTGTTTCCCCTGCTTATAAAGAGGGAAAGGGCGGACGTTCCGTCTTTCCGAATAAAGAAACCACCCACGATCTCTCCCACGACGCCGCATTCGACGCGTGCCGTTCGAGGAGGGCGCGGTGGATACAGAGTGAAATACGGTGTAACCCAGGCCGCGTGTGACCGTGCCCTGTTTTGGGCCTGGCCCAATAGCGCTCGGCACCGTGTGTGGCCCAGGCCCGGGGGCTCCTGTCGGTGTACTAGAGTAGGGGTACCCTAGTATCCCGAACTTGTGCACGGGTAGTTGCAGCACCCCGTGGCAAGGCTTGCCGGGTGACCGCCAGGGTCCTCCGTGGTTCCTTTGGAGCCATTCAAGAACAAAGTATTCAAGCCAAGGAGACAAGGCCCCGGCAAGAGGAGCTTGCCGGGAAGGCCAACCAAGGCATCTCAAGGAACTTGCCGCGATGCGCCACGCTTCCCGGCGAGGCCCGGGGAGCGACAAGCTTTCGGACGCGACAAGACAATGACCGCGGCAAGGCGCTTGCCGCGGCAAACTACCACTCTGTACCCGCGCTCCAGCACATCCACCAACGTGTCGCTCTGGGACCTTTCCAGGCGCGCGTGACAAGAGGTTGTGCGGCCAGCGGTGCGCGGTGGCAAGCGACGCTGACAAGATTGCCATCGTGGCAAGCGGTGGCGTCCCTGACGGTCCCTTTTTGCACTATTTGGGCGACGTAGACGGGCATTTAATGCCTTTGTCCCCTGCCGTCAGGGTTAGGTATGATACACTGTACATGTAGTTGTACCAACCGCAATTCCTTTTCCATTTTTACCCTTGTCTACGTTGCCACATGTCGGAGACCCCTTTAGCATATAAAAGGAGGCCCATGCGCAACGTAGAGGGGGGTTCGAAGGCAGAAAAACACTCACGCTCGGTCTCGTTAGCAGCTAGTGTGTACTGTAGCACTCAGCGCTCCCGAGCAAGAACTCAATACACTCAGACATGCAGCAGTAGGAGTGTTATCTCTCCGGAGAGCTCCGAAGCTGGGTAAACTGCTCGTGTGCTTCGCCTCGATCCGCTCTTCGTGCGATCTCCGCCCCCCGCCGAACCGAAAGGGGCTCGGTCCGCCGGTCCCATAGGTGTTCGTGGATCAGTTTCCCCGACATATGGTGGCTGTTTTGAGGAAGATATAAGGAGGTTTATGTGTGATAGAGTATATCGAATCACGGGGTTTGGATGCACCGGCGAAGTTTGCACCAACTCTCAAGGTGAGAAAGGGCAATGCACGGTACTGAAGAGGCTAGCAATGATGGAAGGGTGAGAGTGCGTATAATCCATGGACTCAACATTAGTCATAAAGAACTCATATACTTATTGCAAAAATCTACAAGTCATCAAAAACCAAGCACTACAAGCATGCTCCTAGGGGGATAGATTTGTAGGAGAAGACCATCGCTCGTCCCCGACCGCCACTCATAAGGATGCACAATCTAAGAACACCTCATGTTTCAAAATTGTTACACAACTTTTACCATACGTGCATGCTACGGGACTTGCCAACTTCAACACAAGCATTCTTTAAATTCATAATCACCCAACTAGCATGACTCTAATATCACCACCTCCATATCTCAAAACAATTATCAAGTATCAAATTGATCATAGCATCCAATTCACTTCCTATGATAGTTTTTATTATACCACCTTGGATGCCCATCATTCTAGGACCAATTTTTTATAACCATAGAAAATACCATGCTGTTCTAAGAGACTCTCAAAATAATATAAGTGAAGCATGAGAGTTTAACAATTTCTACAAAATTAAGCCACCGCCGTGCTCTAAAAGATATAAGTGAAGTACTAGAGCAAAAACTATCTAGCTCAAAAGATATAAGTGAAGCACATAGAGTATTATAATAAATTCCAATCAAGTGGGTTTCTACCAAAAGGTGTGTGCAGCAAGGATGATTGTGGTAAACTAAAAAGCAAAGACTAATATCATACAAGACGCTCCAAGCAAAACACATATCATGTGGCGAATAAAAATATAGCTCCAAGTAAAGTTACCGATAGACGAAGATGAAAGAGGGGATGCCTTCCGGGGCATCCCCAAGCTTAGGCTTTTGGTTATCCTTTAATATCTTGGGGTGCCATGGTCATCCCCAAGCTTAGGCTCTTGCTACTCCTTATTCCATAATCCATCAAATCTTTACCCAAAACTTGAAAACTTCACAACACAAAACTCAACAGGAAATCTCATAAGCTCCGTTAGTGCAAGAAACAAAAACCACCACATAAGGTACTGTAATGAACTCATTATTTATTTATATTGGTGTTAAACCTACTGTATTCCAACTTCTCTATGGTTCATACCACTTAATACTAGCCATAGATGCATCAAAATAAGCAAACAACACACAAAAAACAGAATGTGTCAAAAACAGAACAGTCTGTAGCAATCTGCAACTCTCGAATACTTCTGGAACTCTAAACATTCTACTAAAATAGGAAGTCCTGGGAAATTTGTCTATTGATCTACATAAAAAATTATCAATGCAAAAGGACGTTTTGTGAATTACTAAAATTATTTTTGTGCGTGCAAAGTTTCTATTTTTCGGCAGAAACAAATTAACTATCACCATAGGTTATCCTATAGGTTCTACTTGGCACAAACACTAATTAAAACATGAAAACACATCTAGACAGAAGGTAGATGAAAAATTTAATGAATAACAGCAAGGAAAAATATTGGGTTGTCTCCCAACAAGCGCTTTTATTTAAAGCCTTTTAGCTAGGCAATGATAATTTTAATGATGCTCAAATGAAAGACAAGAATTGAAGCGCAAATAGAGCATCATGAAACACGTGAAAAACACATCTAAGTCTAACATATTTTCTATGAATAGGAATTTTATAATAAAACAAATTATCAAGGCAAGCAAAAACTACCATATGCAAGGAAGAAGTGAGAAACAATAGCAATCTCAACATAACGAGAGGTAATTTAGTAACATGAAAATTTCTACGACCATATTTTCCTCTCTAATAATAATTACATGTAGGATCATAAGCAAATTCAACAATATAGCTATCACAAAACATATTCTTAACATGATCCACATGTATGCAAAGTTGACACTCTTCCAAAATAGTGGGATTAACATTAACTAAAGTCATGACCTCTCCAAACCCACTTTATCTAAAACTTCATAAGTTGACACTCTTCCAAACCCACTTTCAATATTATTGCAAACATTATTATCAATCTCATATTCATCATGGGCTTAAATAAATTTTCAAGATCATAAGAAGAATCACCCCAATCATGATCATTGCAACAAGTAGTAGACATAGCAAAACTAGCATCCCCAAGCTTAGGGTTTTGCATATTATTAGCCCTATTGACATCAAGAGAATTTATAGTAAAATCATTGCAATCATGTTTTTTATTCAAAGATCTATGGTGAATCGCTTCATAAAGTACTTCATCACAATTTTCAGATTCACGAATTTCAAGCAAAACTTCATAAAGATAATCTAATGCACAAAACTCACTAGCAAATGCTTCTTCATAATTGGACCTCTTAAAAAGATTAGCAAGCGGATGAGGATCCATAGATCTTAGATTCTTTGTTTAGTAATAAATACACAATTATTCCCACCAAATGAGCAAACGAGCCAAGTAATACATTAAGGTAAAAGAAAAGACGAACGGAAGAAGGGCGAATAAAAAGGCAAGGGTGAAGTGGGGGAGAGGAAAATGAGAGGCAAATGGCAAATAATGTAATGCAAGGGAGATAAGTTTGTGATGGGTACTTGGTATGTCTTGACTTGAGCGAAGACCTACCTGGCAACGGCACCAGGAATCCTTCTTGCTACGTCTTGAGCTTGCATTGGATTTCCTTGAAGAGGAAAGGGTGATGCAGCAAAGTAGCGTAAGTATTTCCCTCAGTTTTTGAGAACGAAGGTATCAATCGAGTAGGAGGCTCCTCAAAAGTCCCACACACCTATACAAACAAACAAGAACTCGCAACCAACGTAATAAAGGGGTTGTCAATCCCTTCACGGCCACTTGCGAAAGTGAGATCTGATAAAGATAATATGATAAGATAAATATATTTTTGGTATTTTTATAATATAGATTGGAAAAGTAAAGATGCAAATAAAATTAGATTGAGATCTTATATGATAAAAGATAGACCCGGGGGCCATAGGTTTCACTAGTGGCTTCTCTCAAGATAGCATAAGTATTACGGTGGGTGAACAAATTACTGTTGAGCAATTGATAGAAAAGCGAATAATTATGAGATTATCTAGGCATGATCATGTATATAGGCATCACATCCGTGATAAGTAGACCAACTCCTGCCTGCATCTACTACTATTACTCCACACATCGACCACTATCCAGCATGCATCTAGAGTATTAAGTTCATAAAGAACAGAGTAACGCATTAAGAAAGATGACATGATGTAGAGGGATAAACTCATGCAATATGATATAAACCCCATCTTTTTATCCTCGATGGCAACAATACAATATGTGCTTTGCTGCCCCTGCTGTCACTGGGAAAGGACACCGCAAGATTGAACCCAAAGCTAAGCACTTCTCCCATTGCAAGAAAGATCAATCTAGTAGGCCAAACCAAACTGATAATTTGAAGATACTTGCAAAGATAACTTAATCACACATAAAAGAATTCAGAGGAGATTCAAATATTTCTCATAGATAAACTTGATCATAAACCCACAATTCATCGGATCTCGACAAACACACCGCAAAAAGAGTTACAACGAATAGATCTCCAAGAAGATTGAGGAGAACTTTGTATTGAGATTCAAAGAGAGATAAGAAGCCATCTAGCTAATAACTATGGACCCGAAGGTCTGTGGTAAACTACTCACAACTCATAGGAAGGGCCTTGGAGATGATGTAGAGGCCCTCCATGGTCGATTCCCCCTCCGGCGGAGCTCCGTCGAAGGCTCCAGATGGGATCTCACGGCAACAGAAGGTTACGGCGGTGGAAATAGTTTTTCGTGGTGCTCTTCGATGGTTTCAGGTTACATGGGTATATATAGGAGGAAGAAGTAGGTCAGTGGATGCTTGAGGGGCCCACGAGGGTGGGGGGCGCGCCCACCTATAGGGGGTGCGCTGGGCACCCTCATGGCCGCCTCATCTTTTGTTTGACGTCCACTCCAAGTCCCCTGGATCACGTTTGTTCCAAAAAGATCGCTCCCGAAGGTTTCATTCTAGTTGGACCCCGTTGATATTCCTTTTCTTTGAAACACTGAAATAGGCAAAAAAATCAGCAATTGGGACTGGGCCTCCAGTTAGTAGGTTAGTCCCAAAAATGATATAAAAGTGTAAGGTAAAGGGAACATCCAAAACGGGTAATATAATAGCATGGAACAATCAAAAATTATAGATATGTTGGAGACGTATCATGTTGTAACTCCTGAGTTGTAAATAAATAGAAGTGTGATGATCATCATTATTAGAGCATTATCCCTTAAAAAAAGAGAAAGGCCAAATAAAAAAGGGAAAGGCCAAAAAAAGAGAAAGGCCAAATAAAAAAGGCCCAAAAAAAGGGGGGACAATGCTACTATCTTTTTCCACACTTGTGCTTCAAAGTAGCACCATGTTCTTCATATAGAGAGTCTCATTTGTTGTCACTTTCATATACTAGTGGGAATTTTTTTCATTATAGAACTTGGCTTGTATATTCCAATGATGGGCTTCCTCGAAATGCCCTAGGTCTTCGTGAGCAAGCAAGTTGGATGCACACCCACTAGTTTCTTTTGTTGAGCTTTCATACATTTATAGCTCTAGTGCATCTGTTGCATGGCAATCCCTACTCCTCATGTTGACATCAATTGATGGGCATCTCCATAGCCCGTTTATTAGCCTCGTTAACATGAGACTTTTCTTCTTTTTTGTCTTCTCCACACAACCTCCATCATCATATTCTATTCCACCTATGTGCTATATCCATGGCTCACGCTCATGTATTGCGTGAAAGTTGAAAAAAGTTTGAGATTGCTAAAGTATGAAACAATTGCTTGGCTTGTCATTGGGGGTGTGCAAGATAAAAGCATTCTTGTGTGACGAAAATGGAGCATGACCAAACTATATGATTTTGTAGGGATGAACTTTCTTTAGCCATGTTATTTTGAGAAGACATGATTGCTTTGTTAGTATGCTTGAAGTATTACTATTTCTTATGTCAATATGTACTTTTATGTGGAATCATTTGGATTTGAACATTCATGCCACAATAAAGAATATTACATTAAGGATTATGCTAGGTAGCATTCCACGTAAAAAATTCTGTTTTTATCACTTACCTACTCGAGGACGAGCAGGAATTAAGCTTGGGGATGCTTGATACGTCTCCAACGTATCTATACTTTTTGATTGTTCCATGCTATTATATTACATGTTTTGGATGTTTATGGGCTTTACTTTACACTATTATATCATTTTTGGGACTAACCTACTAACCGGAGGCCCAGCCCGAATTGTTGTTTTTTTTGCCTATTTCAGTGTTTCGAAGAAAAGGAATATCAAACGGAGTCCAAACAGAATGAAACATTCGGGAGCGATATTTTCGGAACAAACGCAATCCAGGAGACTTGGAGTGGACGTCAAGGTGCAAACAAAGCGGCCACGAGGCTGCCCGATGCGCCATAAGGGGGTGGGCGCACCCCCCACCCTCATGGGCCCCTCATGGCTCCACCGACATACTTCCTTTGCCTATATATACTCCCGTACCGTGAAAACATCCAGGAGCACCACGAAAACCTAATTCCATCGCCGCAACCTTCTGTATCCACGAGATCCCATCTTGGAGCCTTTGTCGGCGCTCCGCCAGAGGGGGAATCGACCATGGAGGGCCTCTACATCATCTCCAAGGCCTCTCCAATGAGTTGTGAGTAGTTTACTACAGAACTTCGGGTCCATAATTATTAGCTAGATGGCTTCTTCTCTCTCTTTGAATCTCAATACAAAGTTCTCCTTGATGTTCTTGGAGATCTATTCGATGTAACTCTTTTTGCGGTGTGTTTGTCGAGATCCGATGAATTGTGGGTTTATGATCAAGTTTATCTATGAGAAATATTTGAATCTCCTCTGAATTCTTTTACGTGTGATTGGTTATCTTTGCAAGTCTCTTCGAATTATCAGTTTGGTTTGGCCTACTAGATTTATCTTTCTTGCAGTGGGAGAAATGCTTAGCTTTGGGTTCAATCTTGCGGTGTCCTTTCCCATTGACAGCAGGGGCAGCAAGGCACGTATTGTATTGTTGTCATTGAGGATAAAAAGATGGGGTTTATATCATATGGCATGAGTTTATCCCTCTACATCATGTGATCTTTCTTAATGTGTTACTCTGTTCTTCATGAACTTAATACTCTAGATGCAGCCAGGAGTCGGTCGATGTGTGGAGTAATAGTAGTAGATGCAGAATCATTTCGATCTACTTGTCACGAATGTGATGCCTATATACATGATCATGCCTAGATAATCTCATAACTATGCACTTTTCTATCAAATGCTCGACAGTAATTTGTTCACCCACTGTAATATTTATGCTATCTTGAGAGAAGCCAGTAGTGAAACATATGGCCCCCGGGTCTATCTTTTAACATATAAGTTTTCCATCTACTTTTATTTGCATATTTTACTTTCCAATCTATATCATAAAAATGCCAAAAATATTTATCTTATCTTATTATCTCTATCAGATCTCACTTTCACAAGTTACCATGAAGGGATTGACAACCCCTTTATCGCGTTAGTTGCGAGGTTCTTGTTTGTTTGTGTAGGTGTGTGGGACTTTTGAGGAGCCTCCTACTGGATTGGTACCTTGGTTCTCAAAAACTGAGGGAAATACTTACGCTACTTTGCTGCATCACCCTTTCCTCTTCAAGGGAAAACCAACGCAATTAGCTAGAGTAGCTCCATGCAGAGCATTGTAGACATAGAAAATTTGCAAAATACATACGGTTCTGCATGTAGCAGACCCGTTGACTAAACTTCTCTCACGAGCAAAACATGATCACACCTTAGTACTCTTTGGGTGTTAATCACATAGCGATGTGATCTATACTATTTACTCTAGTAAACCTTTGGGTGTTGGTCACATGGTGATGTGAACTATGGGTGTTAATCACATACATATGTGAACTATTGGTGTTAAATCACATGGCGATGTCAACTAGATTATTGACTGTAGTGCAAGTGGGAGACTGAAGGAAATATGCCCTAGAGGCAATAATAAAGTTGTTATTTTATATTTCCTTACTTCATTATAAATGTTTATTATTCATGCTAGAATTGTATTAACCGGAAACTTGGTACATGTGTGAATACATAGACAAAACAACGTGTCCCTAGTATGCCTCTACTAGACTAGCTCGTTGATAAAATATGGTTAAGCTTCCTAGCCATGGACACGCGTTGTCATTTGATAACGAGATCACATCATTAGTGGAATGATGTGATGGACAAGACACATCCGTTAGCTTAGCATAATGATCGTTCAGTTTTATTTCTACCACTTTCTTCGTGTCAAATATATATTCCTCCGACTATGATATTATGCAACTCCCGGACACCGGAGGAATGCCTTGTGTGCTATCAAACATCACAACGTAACTAGGTGATTATAAAGATGCTCTACAGGTATCTCCGAAGGTGTTTGTTGGGTTGGCATAGATCGAGATTAGGATTTGTCACTCCGAGATCGGAGAGGTATCTTTGGGCCCTCTCGGTAATGTACATCATATGAAGCCTTGCAAGCAATGTGACTAATGAGTTAGTTACGAGATGATGCACTACGGAACAAGTAAAGAGGCTTGCCGGTAACGATATTGAACTAGGTATGAAGATACCGACGATCGGATCTTGGGCAAGTAACATACCAATGACAAAGGGAATAACTATGTTGACATTGCGGTTCGACCGATACAGATCTTCGAAGAATATGTGGGAACCAATATGAGCATCCAGGTTCCGCTATTGGTTATTGACCTAAGAGGTGTCTCGGTCATGTCTACATAGTTCTCGAACCCGTAGGGTCTGCACACTTAACATTCGATGACGATTGGTATTATATGAGTTATATGTTTGGTGGCCGAACGTTGTTCGGAGTCCCGAATGATATCACGTACATGACGAGGAGTCTCGAAATGGTCGAGAGGTAAAGATTGATATATTGGAAGGTTATGTTCGGACACCAGAATGGTTTTGGGAAGTTTTGAATGCTTTTCGCAGTACTAGGAGATTACCGAAACCCCCGGGGAAAGTAATGGGCCAACATGGGCCATAGGGGACAGAGAGGGGAGTCCACAAGGGGTGGCGACCCCCCCCCCCATGGGCTGTCTGAATTGGACAAGGGGAAGGGGGCGTGACCCCCCTTTCCTTTCCCCCTCTCCCTCTCCTTCCCACTTTCCACCTCCATGAGAAAAAAGGGGGGGCGAATCCTACTAGGAGTGGAGTCCTAGTAGGACTCCCCCCCTTGGCGTGCCCCCTTGGTAGCCGGCCTCCTCCTCCCCTCCTTTATATACGGGGGAGGGGGCACCCCAAATGCACAACAGTTTAGCCGTGTGCGGTGCCCCCCTCCACTCTTTACTCCTCGGTCATATCGTTGTAGTGCTTAGGCGAAGCCCTGCACGGATCACTTCACCAACACCGTCATCACGCTGTCTTGCTGACGGAACTCATCGAACCCATCGACACTCTGCTAGATCAAGAGTTCAAGGGACGTAATCGAGCTGAATGTGTGCAGAACTCGGAGGTGTCATATGTTCAACACTTGATCGGTTGATTCGAGAAGACATTTGACTACATCAACCGCGTTAAGTTAACGCTTCCGCTTTTCGTCTACGAGGGTACATGGACACACTCTCCCCCTCTCATTGCTCTGCATATCCTAGATAGATCTTGTGTGAGCATAGGAAATTTTTTGAAATTGCATGCTATGTTTCCCAATAGGCTTCCTTGTCCAACGTCAACAATTTGATATAAAATACTTAGTGGGGGCTCACAATCATAAAAGATGTCCAAGATAGTATATTTGCGTGTGAATCTTCTCTTCCCTTATTAATTCTTTCATGAATTGCATCTTTGACCAATGCTATGTTTGTCAACTTTCAATAAATTTTACCACTTATACTATTCCTTAGGTAATGTCATTACTTTCCATAAGATTAGCATGTGTTTTTTTATTATTTTCTTTATTTTGATTGAAATAAGGAAGTAAAGAAGCAAAAAATCAAACTAATCTTTATTATATAACTCTCAACTCGATTACATAGATGGATAGATCATGAAACTAGCACTTGAAAATAGAACATACTAAACTTTTATTCAACTAAATCACAAAATATCAAACTAATATGGTAAAGATAATAAAAGTGATGGTGATATGATACCGGGGCATCTCCCCCAAGCTTGGCTCAAGCCAAGGGGAGTGCCCATACCCGTGTACTCAAGTCTCCTTCTTCGTTGATGATGGTGGTGGTGAAGAAGTGATGAGGTAGTCCTCCGACTTCCACGGCATTGGTTCACCATCATAGCAAGATGCACGAGTCTACGGAGCCCTGAAACTTGTAGCTAAACTCGTACCTTTGAATATTGCCTCATACTCAAAATTTTGGTTTTGGAGATCATAAATTTGGCCTTGGAGATGATTAATTTGCTCATTGAAGTTGAAGATGATGTCCTTCATGGACTGTCCATGCACCTTGTGATCACGGGTGAATTCTGTGATCATGGAGTGGTTGGCGCTAAGTCCATGCTCCACCATCCCTTGGCACTTGAAGATCTTATGCTCCACCGCCTCAAGCCGGGCCTCCATGCTTCCTGTCTTCTTGGGCCCTTGAACATCCCAGATGTGGAGCACTCCCTCATGCATCTCAATGGCTTGAGGGTGCTTCAACACCTCTGGTAGGTAGGGGTTGATGATGTTCTCGTAGAACTTGTCCTTGGAGGAGCTTGGTGAAGCCATGGCGATCTAGATCTATCAGAAAATAGCATGAAACAAGAACAGATGATATTTCCGTGATGTGGTGGTCAAATCGTCCAAGGGTATATATAAAGATTTTTTTATCTTGGTAAACAAGTATACCACAGGAAAACAGAGTCGGGAAGGTTCTCGAGGGGCCCACTACCCACCAAGCTGTGCCAAGAGGGGCAGGCGCGTCCTGGTGCATAGTGGGCACCTCGGTTGCCTTCTCGGGGGTTTCTTATTTTTGTGTTTTTTTCTAATATTCCAAAACTGGCAAAAAATATTTTTCGGAATTTTTGGAGTCCGTTTACTTACCGTATCACGTACCTCTTCCTTTTTAGGGTTATGGAGTGTTCTGGAAGGTCTCTTTTATGTGTTCCTCCGGTGTCATGGTTTGAATAATGTTAGTTTCAACATTAATAGGTGTACCTGAAATATAGTGCTTAATATTTTGTCCATTGACCACCTTTGGATTAGTGCCTTTGGCATTATTGATCTTAATAGCTCCGGAATGATAAAATTCTTCAATGATATATGGTCCTTCCCATTTGTAGAGAAGTTTTCCTGCAAAAAAACTAAAACGAGAATTGTACAATAGAACATACTCACCTACTTTGAACTCCCGCTTTTGGATTCGTTTGTCATGCCATCTTTTAACTTTCTCTTTGAATAATTTGATATTTTCATAGGCTTGGGTTCTCCATTCATCTAGTGAGCTAATATCAAATAACCTTTTTCCACCAGCAAGTTTGAAGTCATAATTTAGTTCTTTAATTGCCCATTATGCTTTCTAACTCAAGAGGCAAATGGCAAGCTTTTCCATAAACCATTTTATATGGAGACATACCCATAGGATTCTTATAAGCGGTTCTATAGGCCCAAAGTGCATCATCAAGTTTCTTAGACCAATTCTTTCAAGACCTACTGATAGTCTTTTGCAATATTATTTTTATTTTTCTATTGCTAAGTTCAACTTGTCCACTAGATTGAGGGTGATAAGGGGATGCAGTTCTATGGTTGACATCGTATTTAGCAAGCAATTTACGGAAAGCACCATGAATAAAATGTGAACCATTATCAGTCATTAAGTATCCAGGGACTCCAACCTCAGGAAAATAACTTCTTTCAACATTTAGTGGAGGTGTTATTGAAAGGATCGAGAAGAGGTGTCTAGAGGGGGATTAGACCCTTAACAAGTAAAGGTAGCAGTTTTTAAGTTTTTCAAGTTAAGGTTGGAAGTAGGCACAATTTCAAGCATTTACAATACAATTCAAGCAAGCATGGCAAGAGTATATGAGCAGCGGAAAGTAAAGCATGCAACTTGCAATAAAGTAAAGGGATGGGATTGGAGTGTGCAAATGCAATTGGAGACACGGAGATTTTTGGCGTGGTTCCGATAGGTGGTGCTATCGTACATCCACGTTGGTGGAGACTTCAACCCACGAAGGGTAAAGGTTGCACGAGTCCACGGAGGGCTCCACCCACGAAGGGTCCACGATGAAGCAACCTTGTATATCCCACCATGGCCATCACCCACGAAGGACTTGCCTCACTTGGGTAGATCTTCACGAAGTAGGCGATCTCCTTGCCCTTACAAACTCCTTGGTTCAACTCCAAAATCTTGACAGAGGATCCCAAGTGACACCTAACCAATCTAGGAGACACCACTCTCCAAAAGGTAATAGATGGTGTGTTGATGATGAACTCCTTGCTCTTCTGCTTCAAATGATAGTCTCCCCAACACTCAACCCTCTCTCACAGATTTGGCTATGGTGGAAAGATGATTTGAGTGGAAAGCAACTTGGGGAAGGCTAGAGATCAAGATTCTTGTGGTTGGATTGGAATGTCTTGGTCTCAACACATGAGTAGGTGGTTCTCTCTCGGAAAATGAGTTGTGGAAGTGTAGGCACATTTTGATGGCTCTCTCTCAAATGGAGAAGGGGGTGGAGGGGTATATATAGCCTCCACACAAAATCTAGCTGTTACACACAATCTTCCAAACTCAGTGGGACCAAATAGTGAAACTTGGTTAGACCAATATGGTTAAAAATGTGAACGTTAGGGTTTTCGATGGGACCGACAAGGTCAACTTGGTGAGACCGGTGTGCTAGGGTTAGGGCAAAACCTCATCTCAGTGAGACCGATTGCGTGAACTCGGTGAGACCGGTTTCAACAATAAGCAAACAGAGACTTGGTCAAGCAAACTTGATGGGACCGACTGCACATTTTGATGAGACCGAAATAACTGCAATAGGTAACAGAGAGTTTGCAAGGCCATCTCGGTGAGACCGAGATCCCATCGGTGAGACCAAACTTATTAGGGTTTCTAGCAGTAGCTATGTCAATGAACTCGGTGGCGCCGGATAGATCAAATTGGTGGGGCCGAGTTTGACTTTAGGTTTAGGACATATGTGGAAATGAGAAACTGGTTGAGGGCTTTGGATCATATCACTAAGCACTTTGAGCAAGCAAGACATTAAGCAACACCTCATCCCCTTTTAATAGTATTGGCTTTCCTATGGACTCAATGTGATCTTGGATCACTAAAATGAAAATGCAGAGTCTTGAGATTTTGCCAATGTTTGTCCTTAGCATCTTGAAGGGGTTCCTGACGTCTACTAATATTACCAATTCTTAGGCATTCATCACAATATAGAACAAACTTACGAGCATCCTTAACATTAGTAGGCCAATAAAAACCAGACTCACTACAAAAAAAATACACTTCCGTGATGATACGTGTTTGTCACAGTAGGTCGCGTTTTTTGTCATGCATGTACATCCATGAAAAATTTATGACAGAATCAAGATAGTCATACCTGTGCTGTCATAGAAGTGTTCCATGACATTACCAAAATTATCATCACGGAAGTGTCCACTTCCATGATGATAAATCGCGCGTCACAGAAGTGCTTTTGTAAAGGGTGACCGACATGTGGCATCCACCGTAACGGAACGCCGTTAAGCTATCGGGTCGGGTTTTGGATCCGATAACCCGTTAACAGCCCCGACCAATGGGGATTTTCCACGTGTAAAATCAACATTGGCTGGAGGAAACACGTGTCGGCTCACCGTTGGGACAGATGTCATCCGCTCATTGGACCGAAGGCACCTATGATACGGCGACACGTGGCACAGCCCAACAGAGGCCCATTCTTGTGAAAAGGCCGGCCCGTTTGACTTGGTCAAAAGGTGGCGGGCCGGCCCATGGAAAGCCTGTTAAGGGCATGTTCGCATATAGCCCATTTACAGCCCGCTAACCCAGGGCCCGTTACGCCCTATCCGAATTAGGCCCAGTAGCGTCATCTGGGCCGTCCAATATGATTCCAACCTGTTTTAACTTCCGGCCCATGTGTGGCCCATGACTTCTTTCGGCCCATATGAGGCCCTTTGTAACTCTTGGCCCATTAACGGCCCGTGGTGAAACTGGCCCGTAATGAACAGTGTATCACTTTATACCCATTAATGGCCCATTATTCCATTGGGCTGATTCCAGCCCAAGTTATCTTTCGGGCTTCTCAGGGCCCATTGATTCTTCGGCTCATTTGCAGCATTCGGTTACATACGGCTTGTTACTGTCATTTTCATCTTGTGGGCCAAATTCAACCCGTCGTTACAGTCAGCTCGTTTGCGAACCGTTAATACATTGGGCCATTTTCATGTCAAAAAACCCCGTTGGGCTCTTTTCATAGAGTTATCAAATACGACCTATTAATGGCCCGTTATGGTCCACGAATAGTACGGCCCATGATTGGCGAAATGATGATACGCCCCGTAGAAGGCCCATGGATCCTACGGCCCGTATGACGCCCATGGATAGTACGGCCCGTAGAAGGCCCATGGATCGTACGGCCCGTAGAAGGCCCATGGACCCGGTGGCCCGCAGAAGGCCCATGGACCCTACGGCTCGTAGAAGGCCCATGGACCCTAAGGCCCATATAGAAGGCCGATGGATCCTACGGCCGGAAGAAGGCCCATGGATCGTACGGCCTGCAGGAGGCCCATGGTTACAACAGTCCGTGTGTTGCCATGATTATTTTGGTCTAGT
The DNA here is from genome assembly GCF_018294505.1 of Triticum aestivum. Classification (NCBI taxonomy): domain Eukaryota; kingdom Viridiplantae; phylum Streptophyta; class Magnoliopsida; order Poales; family Poaceae; genus Triticum; species Triticum aestivum. Next base: position 511,893,612 of record NC_057798.1, on the reverse strand, counting down.
TACCAAAAATTGGCTATTGTGGCCACTAGAAAAACACAGAAAAAGAACTGCAGTGACTACAAGCAAACAACAAAACAAGACAATAAGGAAATAAATAAGCAAGCAATTAACGCTAGCCTATTACCGCTATTACACATATTACATCCACTGGGCATCAAAGTTTGCCACCAGTGCAAATATAGGGAACAAAGCAGCACATTACATACACTGGCCGTCAAAATTGGCCACCAGTGCAAATAAACGCGGCAGTGAAACAAGAGCATAACTGAAACAACTTTAGAAGAGCTCAAGAAACGTTATCCTGGGTATCCACCATGCTGGCAATAAGCTTAGCAAGCTGATTAGCTTTGTCCTGTTTGGCGCTAAAATCCTCCAACGCTTGTTGTTGCACCAGAAAGTATGCATCTGAATGCTCTAGGGACTTCCGCAGTCCTTCCGCTTCTTGTGGCAGCACAGCTGATCAATGTCTTTCAGCTTGTAGTTGAGACTCAAGAAACCGAATTGATTCAGACAGTGAGTTTGAATAGCTTGTGCAAGCGGTAGTGGCCAGTAACTCGAACACTAAACCAAGACAGGACTTTGGGGTTGTCTCGCTGTCTTCAAGATAGTCTTCCTTAGTTGTTTTATCAGCTTTGTTGGAGACCAACAAGGATGTGTCACTATCCTGAACCTTATCTGCATTACTTCCTTTACCATTGCTTAATAAGGCACTCTTCCCCAATATTCTGTCAGCATTCTAAAAGAAGAAACAAGCAGACACATAACAAGTTTAGCATGTACTAGTATATGAAACTCATTTCGGTGAACCAGTTCATTAGTAAGGTGGACAGGATTAAACTACCAAGTCTTCCATTGACAAGTACTAGTACATAATAAAGCCATCAAACAAACATATATCTATGTCCTATGGTCACTGCATTGTCTTGCCAAATCAAAATAGAGACACGGTTCAAATCATATCAGTTCAAGACAAAGCAGCAGTGAAAGAATACAAAGCGTGGGAAACTACACGGCACAACAAGATTTAAGATGGGTACCACGGGTCTGTTGGAGAACGTTGTAGAAAACAAAAATTTTCCTACTCGTTTCACCAAGATCATCTAGGAGTTCATCTAGCAACGAGTGATTAGATGCATCTACATACCTTTGTAGATCGCGCACGGAAGCGTTCAAAAGAACGGTGATGATGTAGTCGTACTCGACGTGATCCAAATCACCGATGACCAGCGCCGAACGGACGGCACCTCCGCGTTCAACACATGTACGGGACGGGAAACGTCTCCTCCTTCTTGATCCAGCAAGGGGGAAGGAGAGGTTGATGAAGATCCAGCAGCACGACGGCGTGGTGGTGGATGCAGGGCATCACAGCAGCAGGGCTTCGCCGAGACTACGAGGGAGAGACGTAACGGGGGGAGATGGAGGCGCCAGGGGCTGGTGTGAAATCCCTCCTCTCCCCCCCACTATATATAGGGGTGCCAGGGGGGCGCCGGCCCTAGTAGATGGCATCTACTAGGGGGGGCGGCGGCCAAAGGGAGGTTTCCCTCCCCCCCAAGGCACCTAGGGGTGCCTTCCACCACATGGACTCTTCCATGGTGGAAACCCTAGGCGCATGGGCCTATAGGGGCTGGTGCCCTTGGCCCATCTAGGCCAAGGCGCACCCCCTACAGCCCATGTGGCCCCCCGGGACAGGTGGCCCCACCCGGTGGACCCCCGGGACCCTTTCGGTGGTCCCGGTACAATACCGATAACCCCGAAACTTGTCCCGATGCCCGAAATAGCACTTCCTATATATAATTCTTTACCTCCGGACCATTCCGAAACTCCTCGGGACGTCCGGGATCTCATCCGTGACTCCGAACAACATTCGGGTTTCTGCATATACATATCTTCATAACCCTAGCGTCACCGAACCTTAAGTGTGTAGACCCTACGGGTTCGGGAGACAAGCAGACATGACCGAGACGACTCTCCGGTCAATAACCAACAGCGGGATCTGGATACCCATGTTGGCTCCCACATGCTCCACGATGATCTCATCGGATGAACCACGATGTCGAGGATTTAATCAATCCCGTACGCTATTCCCTTTGTTTATCGATATGTTACTTGCCCGAGATTCGATCGTCGGTATCCCAATACCTCGTTCAATCTCGTTACCGGCAAGTCACTTTACTCGTACCGTAATGCATGATCCCGTGACCAGACACTTGGTCACTCTGAGCTCATTATGATGATGCATTACCGAGTGGGCCCAGTGATACCTCTCCGTCATACGGAGTGACAAATCCCAGTCTTGATCCATGTCACCCAACAGACACTTTCGGAGATACCCGTAGTCTACCTTTATAGTCACCCAGTTACGTTGTGACGTTTGGCACACCCAAAGATCTCCTACGGTATCCGGGAGTTACACGATCTCATGGTCTAAGGAAAAGATACTTTGACATTGGAAAACTCTAGCAAACGAACTATACGATCTTGTGCTATGTTTAGGATTGGGTCTTGTCCATCACATCATTCTCCCAATGATGTGATCTCGTTATCAATGACATCCAGTGTCCATAGTCAGGAAACCATGACTATCTGTTGATCAACGAGCTAGTCAACTAGAGGCTCACTAGGGACAGGTTGGTGTCTGTTATTCACACATGTATTACGATTTCCAGATAATACAATTATAGCATGAATAAAGACAATTATCATGAACAAAGAAATATAATAATAATGCTTTTATTATTGCCTCTATGGCATATTTCCAACAGTCTCCCACTTGCACTAGAGTCAATAATCTAGTTACATTGTGATGAATCGAACACCCATGGAATTCTGGTGTTGATCATGTTTTGCTCTAGGGAGAGGTTTAGTCAACGGATCTGCTACATTCAGGTCCGTATGTACTTTACAAATCTCTATGTCTCCATCTTGAACATTTTCACGAATGGAGTTGAAGCGACGCTTGATGTGCCTTGTCTTCTTGTGAAACCTGGGCTCCTTGGCAAGTGCAATAGCTCCAGTGTTGTCACAGAAGAGCTTGATCGGCCCCGGCGCATTGGGTATGACTCCTAGGTCGGTGATGAACTCCTTCACCCATATTGCTTCATGTGCTGCCTCCGAGGCTGCCATGTACTCCGCTTCACATGTAGATCTCGCCACGACGCTTTGCTTGCAACTGCACCAGCTTACTGCCCCACCATTCAAAATATACACGTATCCGGTTTGTGACTTAGAGTCATCCAGATCTGTGTCAAAGCTAGCGTCGACGTAACCCTTTACGACGAGCTCTTCGTCACCTCCATAAACGAGAAACATTTCCTTAGTCCTTTTCAGGTACTTCAGGATATTCTTGACCGTTGTCCAGTGTTCCTTGCCGGGATTACTTTGGTACCTTCCTACCAAACTGACGGCAAGGTTAACATCAGGTCTGGTACACAGCATGGCATACATAATAGAACCTATGGCTGAGGCATAGGGGATGACGCTCATCTCTTCTATATCTTCTGTTGTGGTCGGACATTGAGCTGAGCTCAATTTCATACCTTGTAACACAGGCAAGAACCCCTTCTTGGATTGATCCATATTGAACTTCTTCAATATCTTATCAAGGTATGTGCTTTGTGAAAGACCTATGAGGCATCTCAATCTATCTCTATAGATTTTGATGCCTAATATATAAGAAGCTTCTCCAAGGTCCTTCATTGAAAAACTTTTATTCAAGTAGGCCTTGATGCTGTCCAAGAGTTCTATATCATTTCCCATCAACAGTATGTCATCTACATATAATATGAGAAATGCTACAGAGCTCCTACTCACTTTCTTGTAAACGCAGGCTTCTCCATAAGTCTGTGTAAACCCAAACGCTTTGATCATCTCATCAAAGCGAATGTTCCAACTCCGAGATGCTTGCACCAGCCCATAAATCGAGCGTTGGAGCTTGCATACTTTGTCAACATTCTTAGGATCGACAAAACCTTCCGGCTGCATCATATACAATTCTTCCTTAAGGAAACCATTAAGGAATGTCGTTTTGACGTCCATTTGCCATATTTCGTAATCATAGAATGCGGCAATTGCTAACATGATTCAGACGGACTTCAGCTTTGCTACCGGTGAGAAAGTCTCATCGTAGTCAACCCCTTGAACTTGTCGATAACCCTTAGCGACAAGCCGAGCTTTATAGATGGTCACATTACCATCCGCGTCTGTCTTCTTCTTAAAGATCCATTTATTTTCTATGGCTCGCCGCTCAATGGGCAAGTTAGTCAAAGTCCATACATTGTTTTCATACATGGATCCTATCTCGGATTTCATGGCTTCTAGCCATTTGTCGGAATCCGGGCCCGCCATCGCTTCTTCATAGTTCGAAGGTTTACCGTTGTCTAACAGCATGATTTCCAAGACAGGGTTGTCGTACCACTCTGGTGTGGAATGTGTCCTTGTGGACCTTCGAATTTCAGTAGGGGCTTGATCAGAAGTATCTTGATCATTATCATTAACTCCCTCTCTAGTCGGTGCTGGCACCTCAGGAACATTTTCTTGAGTTGCGCCATTTTCCGGTTCAAGAGGTAATACTTCATCAAGCTCTACTTTCCTCCCACTTACTTCTTTCGAGAGAAACTCTTTCTCCAGAAAGGACCCATTCTTGGCAACGAAGATCTTGCCTTCGGATCTGAGGTAGAAGGTGTACCCAATAGTTTCTTTTGGGTACCCTATGAAGACGCATTTTTCCGATTTGGGTTCGAGCTTTTCAGGTTGAAGTTTCTTGACATAAGCATCGCATCCCCAAACTTTTAGAAACGACAGCTTAGGTTTCTTCCCAAACCATAATTCATACGGTGTCGTCTCAACGGATTTCGACGGAGCCCTATTTAAAGTGAATGCGGCAGTCTCTAAAGCATAGCCCAAAAAGAAAGCGGTAAATCGGTAAGAGACATCATAGATCGCACCATATCTAACAGAGTGCGATTACGACGTTCGGACACACCATTACGCTGAGGTGTTCCAGGCGGCGTGAGTTGTGAAACTATTCCACATTTTCTTAAGTGTGCCCCAAACTCGTGACTCAAGTATTCTCCTCCATGATCTGATCGTAGAAACTTGATTTTCCTGTCACGTTGATTTTCAACCTCACTCTGAAATTCCTTGAACTTTTCAAAGGTTTCAGACTTGTGTTTCATTAAGTAGATATACCCATACCTACTTAAATCATCAGTGAGGGTGAGAACATAACGATAGCCACCGCGAGCCTCAACACTCATTGGACCGCACACATCAGTATGTATGATTTCCAATAAGTCGGTTGCTCGCTCCATTGTTCCTGAGAATGGAGTCTTGGTCATTTTACCCATAAGGCATGGTTCGCACGTGTCAAATGATTCATAATCAAGAGACTCTAAAAGTCCATCAGCATGGAGCTTCTTCATGCGTTTGACACCTATGTGACCAAGGCGGCAGTGCCACAAGTATGTGGGACTATCATTATCAACCTCACTTCTTTTGGTACTCACATTATGAACATGTGTAGCATCACGTTCGAGATTCATAAAGAATAAACCATTCACCATAGGAGCATGACCATAAAACATATCTCTCACAAAAATGGAACAACCATTATTCTCAGATTTAAAAGAGTAGCCATCTTGAATTAAACGAGATCCCGATACAATGTTCATGCTCAAAGCTGGCACTAAATAACAATTATTAAGGTTTAAAACTAATCCCGAAGGGAGATGCAGAGGTAGCGTGCCGACGGCGATCACATTGACCTTGGAACCATTCCCGACGCGCATCGTCACCTCGTCCTTTGCCAGTTTCCGCTTATTCCGCAGCCCCTGCTTTGAGTTACAAATGTGAGCAACTGCACCGGTATCAAATACCCAGGAGCTACTACGGGCACTAGTAAGGTACACATCAATTACATGTATATCACATATACCTTTTGTTTTGCCGGCCTTCTTATCCGCTAAGTACTTAGGGCAGTTCCGCTTCCAGTGACCGCTTCCCTTGCAATAAAAGCACTCAGTCTCGGGCTTGGGTCCATTCTTTGGCTTCTTCCCGGTAGCTTGCTTGCCGGGCGCGGAAACCTCCTTGCCGTCCTTCTTGAAGTTCTTTTTACCCTTGCCTTTCTTGAACTTAGTGGTTTTATTGACCATCAACACTTGATGTTCCTTCCTGACTTCTACCTCTGCTGATTTCAGCATAGCAAATACTTCAGGAATGGTCTTTTCCATCCCCTGCATATTGAAGTTCATCACAAAGCTCTTGTAGCTTGGTGGAAGCGACTGGAGGATTCTGTCAATGACCGCATCATCCGGGAGATTAACTCCCAGCTGAGTCAAGCGGTTATGCAACCCAGACATAGTGAGTATGTGCTCACTGACAGAACTGTTTTCCTCCATCTTATAGCTGAAGAATTTGTCGGAGACTTCATATTTCTCGACCCGGGCATGAGCTTGGAAAACCATTTTCAGCTCTTCGAACATCTCATATGCTCCATGTCTCTCAAAACGCTTTTGGAGCCCCGGCTCTAGGCTGTAAAGCATGCCGCACTGAACGAGGGAGTAGTCATCGGAACGTGCCTGCCAAGCGTTCATAACATCTTGTTCTGCAGGGAGAACGGGTGCGTCACCAAGCGGTGCTTGTAGGACATAATCTTTCTTGGCAGCTATGAGGATGGTCCTCAGGTTCCGGACCCAGTCCGTATAGTTGCTGCCATCGTCTTTCAGCTTGGTTTTCTCTAGGAACGCGTTGAAGTTGAGGACTACGTTGGCCATTTAATCTACAAGACATATTGTAAATATTTAGACTAAGTTCATCATAATTAAGTTCAATTAATCAAATTATTAATGAACTCCCACTTAGATTAGACATCCCTCTAGTCATCTAAGTATTACATGATCCGAGTTAAACTAGACCGTGTCCGATCATCACGTGAGACGGACTAGTCAACATCGGTGAACATCTTCATGTTGATCGTATCTTCTATACGACTCATGCTCGACCTTTCGGTCTTCCGTGTTCCGAGGCCATGTCTGTACATGCTAGGCTCGTCAAGTCAACCTAAGTGTTTGCATGTGTAAATCTGTCTTACACCCGTTGTATGTGAACGTCTGAATAAAACACCCGATCATCACGTGGTGTTTTGAAACAGCGAACTGTCGCAACGGTGCACAGTTAGGGGGAACACTTCTTGAAATTATTGTGAGGGATCATCTTATTTACTACCGTCGTTCTAAGTAAACAAGATGCAAAACATGATAAACATCACATGCAATCAAATAATAAACGTGACATGATATGGCCAATTATCACATAGCTCCTTTGATCTCCATCTTGGGGCTCCATGATCATCTTGTCACCGGCTTGACACCATGATCTCCATCATCATGATCTCCATCATCGTGTCTCCATGAATTTGCTCGCCAACTATTACTTCTACTACTATGGCTAACGCGTTTAGCAATAAAGTAAAGTAATTTACATGGCGTTTCTTGATGACACGCAGGTCATATAAAAGAATAAAGACAACTCCTATGGCTCCTGCCGGTTGTCATACTTATCGACATGCAAGTCGTGAATCCTATTACAATAGCATGAACATCTCATACATCACATATAGATCATTCATCATTCATCACAACTTTGGCCATATCATATCACAAACCACTTGCTGCAAAAACAAGTTAGACGTCCTCTAATTGTTGTTGCAAGTTTTACGTGGCTGAATTAGGGTTCTAGCAAGAACGTTTTCTTACCTACGTTAAAGCCACAACGTGATTTGTCAACTTCTATTTACCCTTCATAAGGACCCTGTTCATCGATTCCGCTCCAACTAAAGTAGGAGAGACAGACACCCGCCAGCCACCTTATGCAACTAGTGCATGTTAGTCGGTGGAACCGGTCTCACGTAAGCGTACGTGTAAGGTTGGTCCGGGCCGCTTCATCCCACAATACCGCTGAAGCAAGAAAGGACTAGTAACGGCAAGAGAGTTGACAAATCTACGCCCACAACTAATTGTGTTCTACTCGCGCAAGAAGAACTACGCATAGACCTAGCTCATGATGCCACTGTTGGAGAACGTTGCAGAAAACAAAAAATTTCCTACTCGTTTCACCAAGATCATCTAGGAGTTCATCTAGCAATGAGTGATTAGATGCATCTACATACCTTTGTAGATCGCGCACGGAAGCGTTCAAAAGAACGGTGATGATGTAGTCGTACTCGACGTGATCCAAATCACCGATGACCAGCGCCAAACGGACGGCACCTCCGCGTTCAACACACGTACGGGACGGGAAACGTCTCCTCCTTTTTGATCCAGCAAGGGGGAAGGAGAGGTTGATGAAGATCCAGCAGCACGACGGCGTGGTGGTGGATGCAGGGCGTCACAGCAGCAGGGCTTCGCCGAGACTACGAGGGAGAGACGTAACGGGGGGAGATGGAGGCGCCAGGGGCTGGTGTGAAATCCCTCCTCTCCCCCCCACTATATATAGGGGTGCCAGGGGGGCGCCAGCCCTAGTAGATGGCATCTACTAGGGGGGGGCGGCGGGCAAAGGGAGGTTTCCCTCCCCCCCAAGGCACCTAGGGGTGCCTTCCACCACATGGACTCTTCCATGGTGGAAACCCTAGGCGCATGGGCCTATAGGGGCTGGTTCCCTTGGCCCATCTAGGCCAAGGCGCACCCCCTACAGCCCATGTGGCCCGCCGAGACAGGTGGCCCCACCCGGTGGACCCCCGGGACCCTTTCGGTGGTCCCGGTACAATACCGATAACCCCGAAACTTGTCCCGATGCCCGAAATAGCACTTCCTATATATAATTATTTACCTCCGGACCATTCCGGAACTCCTCGTGACGTCCGGGATCTCATCCGGGACTCCGAACAACATTCGGGTTTCTGCATATACATATCTTCATAACCCTAGCGTCACCGAACCTTAAGTGTGTAGACCCTACGGGTTCGGGAGACAAGCAGACATGACCGAGACGACTCTCCGGTCAATAACCAACAGCGGGATCTGGATACCCATGTTGGCTCCCACATGCTCCACGATGATCTCATCAGATGAACCACAATGTCGAGGATTTAATCAATCCCGTACGCTATTCCCTTTGTCTATCGATATGTTACTTGCCCGAGATTCGATCGTCGGTATCCCAATACCTCGTTCAATCTCATTACCGGCAAGTCACTTTACTCGTACCGTAATGCATGATCCCGTGACTAGACACTTGGTCACTCTGAGCTCATTATGATGATGCATTACCGAGTGGGCCCAGTGATACCTCTCCGTCATACGGAGTGACAAATCCCAGTCTTGATCCATGTCACCCAACAGACACTTTCGGAGATACCCGTAGTCTACCTTTATAGTCACCCAGTTACGTTGTGACGTTTGGCACACCCAAAGCACTCCTACGGTATCCAGGAGTTACACGATCTCATGGTCTAAGGAAAAGATACTTTGACATTGGAAAACTCTAGCAAACGAACTATACGATCTTGTGCTATGTTTAGGATTGGGTCTTGTCCATCACATCATTCTCCCAATGATGTGATCTCGTTATCAATGACATCCAGTGTCCATAGTCAGGAAACCATGACTATCTGTTGATCAACGAGCTAGTCAACTAGAGGCTCACTAGGGACAGGTTGGTGTCTGTTATTCACACATGTATTACGATTTCCGGATAATACAATTATAGCATGAATAAAGACAATTATCATGAACAAAGAAATATAATAATAATGCTTTTATTATTGCCTCTAGGGCATATTTCCAACAGGGTCTACATGTACAACAACACTATTGGCTCTATTGTGATGCTAGTAATGTGCATGATATGAAAGTCAACTGTATACACAATTGAATTTGAAATCAAAAGAGCTATTGATAAGAGCAAACCTGTTAAAGAAACATGCGTGAACATACCTGCTGTGCCATTGGAGTTTCGATTGGATCCTTCAATTTAAAAATAAGTTTGTATGAGTAAATACAGTGATACAAGAGCAAAGCAATCATAGTTAAAAAAGGCGCGCCTAAGCGAGCGCTTAAGTGCGCCTAGGCTCTAGGCGTTGGCAAAACGCATTGCGCATAACTACGCTTAATCTGTGCATAACTGCGCATAAGCATGCACTTTGGTCAGTAAAGCGCAAGGCGGTGGCAAAACGCACAATTAACGCCTAGCGCTTTTTTGAACTATGATAGCAATGGAATCTTAAATTAGAACAGTTGTTCTTCAGGTTTAGGCACTTGTTCTACATGAACAGAGTACAGTAAGATGCAAGAATATAATACTTAAAAATAGAAAATGAGCTCATAGACCTTACCACATTCTTGGTTCGGGACCAGTACAGAACAAGGTGTTCCCAGTCATCGTCCAGTAAATGTGTCTCAGGAGAACGTAAGGGAATTTGATGAGTTTCTTTGCCGGTGAAGTACGTTTTCTTCAGGTAATTTCAATACTGCCACCAAGCATTCTTGAAGATAGCAGAGGTATTAGCATAGGTTACCTCATCCTGAGTTTCCAAATCGGTCCTTCTCTATAGAGAAAATGGGAAAATTTGTTGTATTATAACCATCATGGAGGTAGGATGTATGGGACAAAGCAAAGTAATTGCCGTGAATAACATTACTTACACATAACTCCTGGACAAACACCTGCAACTGGCATTTTCCTTCATCTTCAGTATAATATTTCCAAGATGGGAAGATACGCACATACAATTTAACAACATCAAATGCGATAGATGCTAAACTACGACTAACTAGTTGTGCTTCCTCCATGGAATAGGCGTACTAACTGGTGGAGTTGGGGTTCACCGTGATAGTACTGGCCCTTTGGGCACTGGAGCTGGATTACTAACTGCTCTTGTTTGGGAGCTCTGTGGTGGAGATGGTGTTGTGTCAACAGGAACTGGGTTACTATCGGCTGGGGTTGGGGTTAGATTGGGTGAAGCTGGTTCTCTGTCCATCACAGTAGGGGTACAATCTACGAGAGTTTGGCTTATGTGTGGTAGGGCTGGTTCTTGTGCATGTACAACTGGGGTGCTATCTCCACCAAGAGGTAGCACTGTTTTATTTGAAGACCGTGTTTTTAGTCCGCTAGATACTGGCATCACCCGCTCCAATTCAAATGGCTGATAAACAGGAAACATAGTTGAATGTACAGACATTGTATGAGAGACAGATGCAATAGATAATGTGGAAAACGGAGGGCATGAAATAGTTGACATGTATATTGTTTAACTAAAATGGATAGCATGACATAATTTCACATATATGATGTCTATCTAAACTGGATAACATAGCATAACATAATTCAAAGATATGATGAATAACTAAACAGGATCGCATGACATAATTCACCTACATGTTATCTAAGTAATCAGGATCGCATCATTTAATTCACATATGTGATTTATATGATAAACAGAGGGCATTTGATATGATGTCCGAACTAAGAACATGGTGTTGAATATTGTGTATATGATGTCTAAACTATGCAATGCAAGACACCGTATGCATGATATGAGCAGTATAACCGTGCCAAGTTAGAGCATACACCTCAGTGGGGGAATAGGACTGGTCATCTATCTCTGAATCCATCTCTGAGGAGCTATCGGGACCCAACAAGAGATCTGCTTCAACAGGTAGCACTGTCTGCTCCGAAGGCCTTGTTTTCACTCCATATTTTTCCATCTCCCACCCAAATGGCTGATTCAAAGAAAGAGTAGTTTAATGTACAAACATTGTCGACAAATGGAAATGTAATGAAGAAAAGGATGGGCAAGATATCATTCAAATATATGATGTCTGGTTAAACAGGATGGCATTGCACATTTCACATATATTATGGCTGGCTAAAAGACATGAGACTGCGTAATTCCCATATATGATATAGAAACTAAACAGGTGGCATTACAGAACATGTCTAAACTAAGCAGATGACATATATGATGTCAAAAGTAGGCACTGCAAGGCAACATATGCATGATATGACTAACATCATCATGCCAAGGTAGAGCAAACACCTTGGGGGGTAAATAGGAGTGGTCAGCGGCGTTTGAATCCGCCTCAGAACAGATATCTTCCTCTGGATTACAATTTGGAGAGGGGTGGGGAGGGTTTGCCATTGAACCCACCATGGAGCAATGTCTACATGACATTGTATTGTCACGCAAAACTCTTCTCTTTTTCTCTACATGTTCAGCATGACTGTGTACAATATCTGACATGCATACGAAAAAATATGGTGAGATTATGTAAGGAGAGCATGCAGAAATTTAGAGTGATGATAACAACCAGTGGATGGATCCAAAAATAATGATAGCAGGCTGATGATTGCTTTAAATTAATAAAAAGACAGATGATGATTGCTTTACTATTTGTTTCCCACCCAAGATGAACAACATAGGCATACCCTAGGTGAACCAGATATTAGACAGACGTACTATTCATTGTTGCCTCGATATGTGCCCCAAAACTAATTTAGAACTCAAGTTTGAACATTAATTTGGACCTGACTTGGGAGTCCAAGAGCTGAACAGGACGATAAATTAGCAGGTAAGTTTAAGCAATACATAACATAAGTAGAAACAAAAGAGTGCGACCTCTCTTGTGCACCCGTGTACTCCTCAGGTTCATATGCTAAGTCGATGATGGGGATGCCGTTGCAGTGGGTGCCGGCGGCAGGGAAGGAGATCTGAGGCAGCGAAAGACGGTCAGGAGTCGTGATGTCTGGTTTGGTGGATGCTTCTGTCGATGGAGCAGCTCAGATGAGGTGGACGACGTCGCGGCAGGAGCAGGACAAACCACACAAAGTTCCCTTCGACACTTACATGTAACTGAAGTAATTCTGTAAGGGCTCATTTGGCTTGCATGATTCTTAAAACGCAGGGATAGGAACAACACCGGAATAGGATAGGAAAATGCACATGGTAAACAGAGCATTTGTAAACACGGGATTTCTGTCAACTTGGGTGTTTGGTTTATAGGAATTGGAAGAGCAGAGGAATGCAAAGAAACATGGCCAAAATAAAGTGAAACCATATGAAAGCGTGTATAGTTAGAATGTTATTCTGGCACTAATGCACTTGGTCTTGTTTTCATGCATAGGATTTTGAAAAGTAGGTCCAGGTGGATGTTTTGCTTCATTCCTTTCAACAAAATGCATGAATAATTGAATAGTAGAGTGCCATTGGAAAATTCCCTATTGCTATGTTTTTCCGTTGAACCAAAATAGCCCTAATGGATCGATGTGAATGTATAGTAATAAGTGATGCAACAAGTGTACAACCTCTTTGCCGTAGCCATGTCGACCTCAGCATCATTGGGTTGGTCGCTGAAGCAGTTGAGGCAGAGGTGGCTGTCGGAGGTGTGGAGGAAGATCTGAGGAATCTGTAGACGGCGTCCAGGGCATTGCTCTGTTGTGATGGATCGTTCTGTCGTTGGAGCAGCTCCGGTGAGCCGTAAGACGTCAAGGCTGAAGCAGCACAAGAGAGACATCGTCAATCTCAAGTGGGATTCTAATAGAATCTCCAGTAGATGATGTAAAATGGATGTAAAATTAACATCACCAAAAACCACATGACTACAACAAATGAGGTAAAAACTGTTGACTCTGAACTTAACTGTTGAAACTGAAATTTACTGTGGAATCTGAATGCTACTGTCGAAACTGAACGCAATGGTAGCAGAAAGGCACTTGACATGTAGTTTAGGGAGGGCCTGCAGTTCATCTTCAACCTGCACCCCCCTGAGCCACCAGCCACCACCGGCCGAACCGCCAGCCCCAGCGCCGCCTCGCCGCCCCGAAACAACTCG
>NC_057798.1:511871220-511879514 GCF_018294505.1 Triticum aestivum | reverse complement strand
GAGCGAGCGAGCGAGCGAGAGCCGGAGCAGCAGCAGCAGATCCGGCTGGTATGGACGCCGCTACCGAAGGGGCCTCGCACTGGGGGAGAGCCGCCGTGGAGATGTCGCTCGCGACGCCGGCTTCAAGGTAGCCGCTCCATGGGGGTGCGGGATGGAGCACCGTCGGCACCGGGAGGTCGAGTTAAGGAGAAGGTGTGATGCGATGAGTGTACAACCTCTTTGGTGGCTTCGTCTGAGGAGTCGGTGAGGATGTTGCGGTTTCGGTGGAGCGGGTTAAGGTGGCGCTATGGGGATGGAGCAGCCGCGATAGACGAGGCGATCGTCAGAGCAGCTCCTTGGAGGTGGAGGACGGGGCGGTTGAACCGGCGGGACGGCGAGATGGACGACGGATCCTCATCCGGGGAGGTGGACGAGGGACGTTGAGCTATTGCGGTGGACGACGTCGTTGGGGAAGAGGCTCCGGCTGGGCAGAGGTGACATGGCAGACGGAGGAGGGTGGGGTTTCGCGGCTGGAGCGGAGAGGTTGTGGCGGCCTGGGATTTCGAATGGCGAAAAGGGGGCGATGGGAGGGGGTGAAGCATGACTTAGGGACGCGCTTGTCCAAAATGTAGGGTGTGTTACAAAAGTACCCCCCACCGATTTGAACTAGCGGCCCTTTCGGCTCAGGGTTAGAAGGGGGATTTCACGTGTCGGGATTTGGCAGCTGGAGGGAGTTTTCGCGCGCATTGTAATTTTGGGATAGCAAGGCGCGGGTTGTGAAGGCGCCAGTTTTGAGAGCACGATATCTGAATTTTCGGGATATAACAAGACGCGGGTTGAATTTTAGGGACAAGCCTAATGTAACGTGTAGTAATATTGTACTTGTACGTACCAAATCAATTCGCACTTCCCTCAACCAAAAAGAAAACGAAAAAATAAAACTATTCACACCACACAAAGAGAGAGTCTTGCCCCGTTTTACTATACAAATGCTATTCAAAGCTACTCCCTCCTTCCATCTATATAGGGCCTAATGCGTTTTTCGATGCTAACTTTGACCAAATATTAAAGCAATGATATATGACATGCAACTTACACAAAGCACACCGTTGAATTCGTCTGTGAAAGGTTCTTTCAATGATATAATTTTCACATTGTGCATGTCATGTACTATTAATCTTGTCAATAGTCAAAGGCGGTCTTAACAATCTCATTACGCCCTATATAGATGGAAGGAGGGAGTATGAATCCATGTTATGTCCGATTAAATTTTTTCGCTTGTTGTATAATGCATGTAACCTACTCATACCAACATTTTAGTGCATTCCAAATGTCTATACTACCGCTGCAATTCGAACTAAATTTGAATTTGTTTCTCTATCTCAATAAGAATCTACAATCATGATTGTTGCCAACTTCAACCATCATTCGTGTATTACCTTAATAACACACCACATGATTACTATAGAGATAGATATGAACTATGTGTACTACATGAAATCGAATTCTATTTTTTGAATACACTTGATGTTGATTCCAAATAATAGTACATTTGATGTACTAATTATATATTCATAATCTAAACCATGTTCCATACGTACACTGTGTTTATCACACAAAGTATAGTGTCCCGCCCCCTACATTATGACAAGTATTTAGACCTGAGCTACAAAAGCCACACATTAGCCCAAATTATAATCAATGTTCTACATTATGATATATTCTTCAAGTATCTGTATCCACTTTTTTATAATGAATTATGATCTTTGTTCGTCTTTTACACCTTCACGATCCTCTTCTATTTGTATCTAGCTAGTACTAACTTTCTATCATGCATGCACACGCCCGCCCCCCTCACACACCCTTAGCGTCCCCTCCATAGCGCATGTTCATTATTTCTCTTTAGGTCGTCCACCAATGGTGTGTGTAGGCCCCCGACTCCTTCTTTCTGGCACACACCAGTCGATATACCTCTCTAGCCAAGTGTGCCTACAACAAACACATATATACTTCCCCTCTTCTCTTCTCACCGTCCATGCGCCCATATGTCCAATACGATTCCACATAGGTGCACACTCCCGCCCCTCTTTTCATTTATCACATTCTCGCACACTCCTCCCCCCTCGACATGGTAGGCCTCTCGCACCACCTCCTAGCCACACCCTCTCCCCCTGTCTGCCTCTCCGGACCTTATTTTCTTCTAACACATGCAGGCGTGTATATGAACTGATCTCCCTACATATAGCCAGGTCGACTATAATTCGTTTTCACCAAGCACCAATACACTTACCTCGCTAGTTGTGTCTCTCCTTTTCTCGGACACACAACGGTTGATCTTCCTATGTAGTTACGCATGCTTACCACAACCATATCTTCTCCCCTCATCATCCTTGAATACCTCCCGACCCGTATCTCACACGCACGTGCATAGACAGACAGACATCCCCCGCCCTCTCTTATTGATATTGCACTCATACCCTCCATTTGTCTAGCTGGCCTCTCCCACCATTTGTAAGACGCCACTCCACCACCAACCCTCCGACACTCTACCTTTGTCTTTTTCCCAACCTTATTCCTCTGCTACACATATCCATGGATGTCGATCGATCTCCCTCAATACATAGCTAAGTCTATCTCCTTCCCCACACATATACTAGTCGACCAGTCTCTACCCCCCCCCCACACACACCGATAGTCGAACGTTGTAGGTAGGTATCCATGCCACGGAGAAGAACTGCACCTCTGCCCTCTCAAATTCCAGTAGGCCAGCCACCTTGTATCTTTGACGTGGGCAAACACAAATTCGATGGCACTCTTTATCGATCACGCGGCCACACACTTCATCCCTGTTTTCAATTCTATCGATATCTCACGTCCATGACTCCGTTTCACACACATTGCATATGTTACGGTTTTTTGATTGAGATATCATCAACACATTTCCTCTGTTTCGCACAAACCATCTCTCTCACACCCACTCACGTACGTACCTGCACCTAAAGAAGAAGTGCACGCAAGACGCACGTACTCACGGCTCGTTCCCGGCCACACCCGCGCGGGTACACGGTGGAGTTGGTTTCTGTACGAAAAGGCAGCCCACGTGATAATTTGACGCGTGTAGCGGTTGTTTACTCGAAGGAGGGTCGGGTACCACGCCTAGAATATAAAACGATTGTCGTGGGGAAAATGGAAAAATGGGTTTGTCTCTCGTCACACCATCTCACACAAGGCTGCCGTGGCCTCTCTCTCTCAGCGTTGGTCAGTGATTCGGCCGCATCCCGTCCGCCGGCGGAAAGGGAGGATGTGCATCGTCTCTCTGTCCGACGGCGTTGAGGCAGCTCGTCCTGATCCGCGGTACCCTCCGTTCTCTCTGACCAAGCTCCAGCGCGGTAGGGCCTTTACCACTTGCTCGCTGCCGCAGTATGGGCAGATCCCGGCCACCGACGCCCTCCTAGTAACATCCCATGACCCTCGGGTACAGCTTCCTCCAGCCTTGTTCCACTGCCCATCTTCCCACGTTGCTGCATGTGGATCTTCTTTAGTTGTTTGCTTAAATCGTATCTCAGCCGGCGTACTTTCCATCTTGCAATCTCGTCCTTAAACCATTTTTGATAAACCACCATGTGCTATCTTTCTTGTCGGCGTATGTGTCTTCAACTCATGTTATTGGGCAGTAATTGTTTCCTTCCGACATCCTTTTGCAAACAGGGCTATCCATTTTCACCTCGTTGCTATTGCGACCTTTTGGTGAACTGCACAAATCACTTTTCCAAAGAGTGTTTTGTGCAGTTCCGCCAAAATGTCACATGGGCAACGTTTTTACATTTATGTGGGACTGCGGAAAGGGAGATTGGTTTTGCTATCCTCCTCATCCAACTCCGTGCCTAATCTTCTCCAACAAGAAGTTAGTCCTAAAGAGAGATCGTAGAGGTGATCGGCTTCTATTTAAGTGTGTTATGTTTCATCATCTAGTTCCACTATTATTGTAATCACACTGACTGGATATCTTTGCAAACAGGGATGGTCCGCTCGATTTTAGTGGAGCTGCACAAAATGATCGGATTGTGGTGCCCTTCATACACCTCTTTTTTGGCTACAGAGCTGGGTGAAACTAGCTGCCAAGCAATGAACACTATGCCAAGGAAATGGAGCCATGCCTACGAACAGCATCGATCAATTATATTTTTTTCTTTATTTGTACACCTTCTCACAACTTTGTCTTCAGTTGTGATGTGAATATTGGCGTTGATCTGCGAACCATTGAGATGCATTAGCCATGGTAGTTTCATTTGTATTTGATGGAATGTTGTAACGAGATAATCTCGAGGCAAGACACATGAATCCTAAGTTGAAACCTTTTTTTCCTGCGGGAACCAAAGTTGAAACCTTCATAGCATCACAGTACAATTTCATCAAAATTATGCGTACATATAAACAAATCCTGAAGGATTGATAGCAATGCCAGAGACAATTCAACTTCGTTTCGCCGACATGTTGGACATCCTTCATCTGGCTCCACCTGCATGCAGCAATATTAAGTGCACAACACAACTTCAGGGAAAGATTCACCCCGATCGTTGCACCACAGTAGTAATTACTAGTGAGCAGTCAAATCACAAAGCCCCACCTTCGCCACAATAAGTTGCTCGGACGAAGCAACCATCATTTCTCTGTTCCCTGAATCCGCTGGTACTCCCATATTCCCACAGTAATAAGTTGCTCGGGCGAATCAACCATCACTATATCTGCTCATGTGTGACGACCACAGGAGCTATCCATTCAGATTGCATGTTAAAAAAATAAGGTCGATAACTAATGCGGCAAACTTAAAAAAAACTAATGTGGCACCTCGGGCCAATGCGGCACCTCGGGCCAATGCAGCCAGATCGCATTTTGCACGAGAAATTACACACCATGTTTCGTTGACATGTGGTCCCGCTCCAACATATCAGTGAGACGACGGCAAGTAGTAGGAGTATTTCCAAATGGACGTGTAGGCCGGGGTGCCTCTTGGTGAACCGTGGCAAACTGGCAACCGTCCACTGACTCTTCGCCTTTCCCTCTTGATTTGGAACTGCTATCGCATGCTCTTCCTCTCCCTCCTCCATTTTCCTTTAGCCCTTCACCCTTTCTTCTGCCATTGTTCGATCGTCTTCTCCATGGAGGGAACAGGCCGGAAACGACCCCGTTATTCTTGCCCCGATCTGAAAGATGACGTGGTGGAGGAACTCATTGATCGGCGCGACGTCATCACCTCGGCTAGCATGGCAGGTTCGTTCAAGCCCATTCTCGACTCAACTAATAACATCATTACAAGGAACCCAAGAGTCAAGGAGCGGTTTGATCTCCACTATCTTCTTCGCCGTGACCCTGATGACTGGCGCCGGCACGACGGAGGCCTCGCCCTCTGCAAATTGATGCCGCTTGATAATGATACGTATGATGTTAAGATGCCATTGCTTGAGGGCAAGGCTTGGGCAGGCGCAAATGGAGATTGGGTTGTTTACATTGGGTCCAACTACGAGTGGGAACTTGTGAATGTGTACACTTGTGACCGGGTTCCACTTCCAAAAATCTCAGTAGACTGCCCAGAGGTTGAGCACACCGGTATTGTACACACGTTCAAATACAATCATGGTGACTGTCTTCTACGGAAGATAGCAATTTGTCGATTTCCCAACCGCTCTTGGAATTACAACAAATATGAAGTTTTTGCTATCTTCGACAAGCTTGTTGCCGTCCTTGGTGGTTTGACTCGATGGATATTGCTCAAAAATCGTTTCTGTACACGGATGAGTACTGTGATGCAATTCAATATGAGGGCCTTGTGTTTGCTGCCACCACTCGTGGCACTGTTTTTTGCATGGAATCCTTATGCTTTCGGTATGTTTGTCTTCCACCGTAATTATAATTGTTTCATCCACATGCATGCGGGTTAGCAAGTTTCCCTTTACTAATTAACCTTCTTCTTGTGTTTCCAAGGTCCTATGAACATTCCACCACCCATAATTGAAAATTTTTATAACCAAGGGGGAGATGATGATGGTGATGATCACGAGCATGAGGACGAGCAACACTCATATACTTTGTGGCGCCTGGCAACTAATTCCAATGGATCACCTCTTCTTGTGTGTATACAGCCCACTGATGATGTTACTGCTAAGGAAGCAGGTGTAGTCTCCCATGGTCGCACTCTTCGGACCTATTCCAACACCCGTTGCATGGTATTTGGGATGGATACTAGTGTGCTAGCGCCAACTCCTTCTCCCTGGTACAGAATTGATAGTCTTGGAGAAAACTTGCTCCCGTTGCATGGTATTCGGGATGGATACTAGTGTGCTAGCGCCAACTCCTTCTCCCTGGTACAGAATTGATAGTCTTGGAGAAAACTCGCTCTTCCTTGGACAAAACTATCCAATGATGGTGAAAGGTGATCCAACTGTTGTTGACACAATGTTACTACCATTTATGAGAAGCAACTGTGTCTATACCTCGGACATTTGGGTGGTTCCCTACCCTGGTACTGATATAGTAGGCCGCTTCAGCCTAGATGATCAGTCCTGCATTGGTCTCGAGATCGACAATAGATGGCCCGTCCCAGAGAATCACTTGTGGTTCAAAGCAAGCGTTTCCAACGCCGAGCAATGGTTGAGTTGAAGTTCATTTCATTGCTTGTTATTTGTTGTGTGGTGAAAATTTTAGTATTTATAATGTATCATCGTTGTCGATGTGGGTTGATGACCTATTGTATGTAATAAAATGATATGCATGTGATAAACTTACTAAATTTATGAATGGCTTTCGAGTTGCTTCTGTGAGTGAGTGGTGCGACGAGGCAAAAAAATATTTTCTGAATACATAATTGTACGTGCATTGCAACAGGTTATTGGATGAGGCCAATCAACAATAGTAGTACACTATTTGTACTAGCTTCACATGCTTCGCGCACCGTGCGGGTGTTTTTACTATAGCCATATTGTACGTAACCAGCGCCTCGAATCCTCGATACTAGTACTATATAGTAAGTAGTAGGAGTAGTAGGGTGGCATGGGCCAGAACAAGCATTCATGTCCAGGAGTACGGCACACACCACCAGCACGACTTCCATCTGACACCATATTTCTTGGAGTCCATGCTAGAGCAATCTCTTCAACCTCATCGTTTCTCTAACTCAGCCATCGCGCGGCGAGCGAGGTGGGGGTTTGCCGATACTCGGTTTCCTCAACTGCGTTCTCACTTGTAAGGCCAACTTTAACGCTCTATCAATATATGGATGTACTCTTCTTCCCAATACAAAAACTTGCATCCATTCTACTCCCTCCGTTGCACAATACATGCCTTCTATTTGTCAAAATATATATGTATCTAGACATGTTTTAGTATATAGGTACATCCATTTTTGGACAAATGGAAGTCAAATATTTTGGAACGGATGGAGTACACAATAATTTTTTTTAAGTTAGCACAACTAGTCTAATCCGAGAGCACAACCGAAGATTTGGTCGGGTTCTTCCTCATTTTGCCGACACGTGGGACATCCAGCATCCAGGTCATGTCATGAAAGAAAATAGAGTGGTAGTTGAAGCCACAAGATGTGCCTCTTGGGTTAAACTGTAAATAGAATCTTACTACTCTTGAGTCTTGAGTAACTCCAAAAGCGGCCACCGAAGATCTTTATTGGATTTGTTTTTCATCACCAGCACGTCGAGGTGAAAGATGTGCAGGTTCAGTGGGTCCTCTTGCGTTTTCACTGACATGTGGGGCCGCATGTGAGCAAACAGACGATGGGCTCCGCGCGTCCGCTGGCTGGCTGAGAAGAGAGATAGAGGAGGGTTGAGCACGGACTACAGGAAATTTGTTCTACGTAACTAGCACCTTGATATTCGCGTGTGATTGTTTCTAGAATAAAAAAAGTAGGTACCCCTACTTATTTTACTCCCACTACGCCTAGCCTAAGGTTAGTAGGTGACCTTGTGCTTAGCTCTTCGCCTCTTCCGGAAGTCGATGGTTCTACAATAGTGCTTCTGGCAATCTGACACCAAATGAACTGTTGCACGTCCACTGCTTGTAAGCAAAAGTTTCTTCTCGTGCTGCGAGCCATCGCGCACGCGTTGGCGAGGGAGAAGGCATAATCAAGCTTCTCGTCATTCTGCGAGTTGACGGGACACATCAAAGTTATTTACTAGTAGTACGTACTCTCTCCAAAAAAGGGCTGACCATGTCATTGCTACCATCCCATGCTTCGTCGTTGAGTACGTGCACTATTCACGTGCCATCGAGGAGAAAAAATATTGTGTAGGTGCCATCGAAGTGCA
>NC_057798.1:511866288-511870941 GCF_018294505.1 Triticum aestivum | reverse complement strand
GACTCACTTATGCACTGCTTATCTGATTATCTCCATTTTCTTGCATGACACGTGCACCTTGATGCTAGATGTCTCGCGTGTTGGGAAAAGGATGAACAAAGCTCACGTAAAAGAAAAGAGTTGAAGAGCATAGATTCCCGACGACCGAGGAGGAGCAAGGAACCTCGCGGTGGAGCGTCTGCAAGGAACCTTGCACGTTTTCCCCTATTTTTCGCCGCCTGCCCACCTATAAACAAATAAAAGAACAT
Source organism: Triticum aestivum (assembly GCF_018294505.1). Taxonomy (NCBI): domain Eukaryota; kingdom Viridiplantae; phylum Streptophyta; class Magnoliopsida; order Poales; family Poaceae; genus Triticum; species Triticum aestivum. Next base: position 511,870,693 of record NC_057798.1, on the reverse strand, counting down.
GAACTTTTCGCTAACCACTAGAAACGGTACATCAGGATGCTAAGTTGAAGATGTTTTATACTCCCTCTATTCCCAAATATAAGTCTTTTTAGATATTCCAATAAGGGACTACATACGAAACAAAATGAGTGAATCTACACTATAAAATATGTCTACATACATCCGTATGTCGTAGTCTATTTGAAATGGCTAGAAAGACTTATATTTAGGAACGGAGGGAGTAGTTTATATTGAATTATTGATAACCACGCAACAAGCCACGCATGTACAGGACGCATGCAGCCACGCATGTACACAAGCCAACGCACTAACTCCATCCGATCCAACTCATGCACATACGCGCACAGCATGGAGCACACAACGCACGTACACAAGCTCGACCGCAGCATGCACGTGAATAACACATGCATGTGCACAAACTCGGCTGCATGGAGGCGTGCGCTATCCGCGGCGACGTCCGGTTCGTCGTGCTATGGCGAAGCTCGCACGCAACGGCGCATACGCATCTCTTGCAGCACCTCTTTGTCGTTGTTGCTCACCTACTAGTTGGAGACGAAGACGACCACAACCTCGGCCTTAGAGCTAGCACCAATGGAAAAACACGCACGCTGCACGCACACGAGCACATACGGAGTGCCCACGACGTGGTGGTGGTGCGTCCCAAGTCACCTCTACTCCTTCTGTGCACGTTGTCTATCAAGGCGGCTGCATGCTAATGATGATGTGGGTGAGATCTTCTAGGACTCAGATGATGACGAGGAAAATTATGACACACAAGGTGACGTACACCGTCAAGGTCCATGGTCAAGGGGGTGCTAGTAAGTGCTTAGATGTGCTTAGAGCAAGTACAATAGAGTTGAGTCACCGGGCTATAAGGAATAAACTATTATATTTCTTCTTAGTTGGAGGAAAGAGAAGAGGAGAGAGAAGGTAAGCGAGCTCTTCATGAAGAGCCAGCTCTAGCACGTGCTCCTAGGCACTTTGTGAGAATGAAAGGTGGGCCACAGAATAAAAAAGTAGTAGTACAGTCTTTTGATCTACTATTGTACATGTTGACTATAAGATGGGCTGTAGATGACATGGCATTGGCTATACTATTAATGATCTTTAGATGAGGTGCTAAGTGCATTAAATGGCTTAGTAACTCAAGTCTTCAATGCATAGGTGTTTAGTTTATTGGTGCCACATCATATTTTATGCCTACGTGGCAGGCTTAGCAGCTATACATGGTGGAGCACTGGGAGAGGCCAAGGCTGGTCATAGTGGGGAGTAACTTGTACTGTAACATATTACTATGTTACTCTAAACATCTCTATAAACCGGAAAGGAGGGAGTAGTAACATAGACTAGTGTCATATGCAGAGTATGGGAGCACATGATATTTCCCCGTCCGGACCGATCCCAAGTTGGCTTCTCACCTTCTTGGCCCAACAAAAACTGCTCCCCCTCCCGCGCGCGCTTCCCGCCCGACGCCAGCTGAGCCCGCCACTCCACATTGATGGCAAGTCAGGGCGACGCGACCTCTCACTGCTTCTGCCGTTGAAGCAGCGCGCCGATCGAGGGCACCGCCCGCTGCACGCCCGGCATTTCAGACTACACAGTGGATAGTAACTATGGAGCAAGTACTACAATTAGATGACATAAGCAGGCTATAAGGATTTAAATATAGTATTTGTGCTTAGTTGAAGGAGAGAGAAGAGAAGCGGATTGTAAATGTGTAGCCGGTTGTACTCCAACATACTTTGAGAGACAAAAGGTGGGGCCATTATTAATGATATTGTATTTATACTAAAGGGACTAACGGATGCCTTAATTACTCTATTTTTTGAGACAAACCTTGGTGGGGCTATTATTGACTTTTTTTGAGCTATTATTGACTTGGACGTGGGGTTTGGGGGCCAAAGGCCTACTACTATACTCGCACGACCGACCTGACATGCTCTACCCTAGCCGCCGTTGTATCATATGGTTTTGCACCGTTCCAGATCTTAGCGCCGCCACGCAATTCTTCTCCAGCCCTCCTTCCAGCGTGCACGGCGGGAAGGGACAGCAGTCCTCTAAACCCCGCCTTTCGTGATCCTATACGGGAGAGGGGCGATCAGGTTTTTGGGGAGGACACTCCTGTGACTGCTGCCAGCGATGACTTCCTCAACGACAGCCTTCTTCCCTGACCTCGGTAACCTCTTCATCAACGACATGAGTGACAACATCAACCACATCAGTTCTGCTCCCGCTGTACAGTATGTGATTCTGTCCTCCTGGTTTAGTCCGCATCATTACTTTGATGTTTGCAATTGTCATCATGATCTATTTACTGTTGATTCGGATTAAATCTCATACTAAATTTCTCATATATTCAACAATCCAATCCAAAAACCTGATTACAGGCAATTTACTCCGAGTGGTTTTGTTGCGCTTTTGATGCCGCCTACTTTTAAGGGGGTGCAATATAAAAGGTGGCGCACACGAGCAGTATATTGGTTTCAGATCATGTACTGTTATAACGCCACTAAGGGTAAGCCTGAGGGCGATCTTAATCCTACACAGCAGGAAGCTTTTCAGAACATGGATACCCTCTTCAAAGCCGCCCTACTGAGTGTTCTTGACGATTCCATTATGGATTCATATATGTCGTTTGGCAGCAGCAAAGACATGTGGGCTGCGCTCGAGGCCACGTTTGGGCCCTCGGGCGCTAGCAACGAGTTGTACATCATGGAGAAATTCTATGACTACAAGATGACTGATGAGCGCTCTGTTGTTCAGCAGACTCATGAGATACATTCACTCTCTAAGGAACTTGAGTACTTTAAGTGTGTGTTGCCGGACAAATTTGTTGCTGGGACCATCATTGCCAAGCTTCCACCTTCGTAGAACAATTTTGCTACTTCTCTGAAAAACAAGAGACATGAGTTTTCTGTTTTGGATCTCATTAGCACTCTTGACTTTGAGGAGAAGGCGAGAGCAAAAGACACACGTGCTCGGGTCGCTGAGGGAGCTTCTAGTGCCCACATGGTACACGAGAAGAACTTCCAGCCCAACCAGCCCAAAACAACAAGAACAAATCTCAGGGGAAAGGCAAGTTTGATGCAAAGAATCACATTCTACCAACTTCAAGAAGAATTCTCATAACGGGAAGGGATACAAACCTCAATTTTGGTAGCACCACACAAATTTTATATGGATGCATCTACCTGCTGTCAGCTAACCCCATGGTGCTCCACGTATTCCTACATTCGTAACTAGGTACAATGACCACCACAAGATGAAATTAGCTTATTCGTACATTGACTTGCTGAATGCAGTGCGGAACGATCATGTCATGTGTGGAGGAGCAAACAAGCAGTGCAGCCGAAGGTGGAAATCAACCAAGGACTTATGAAATTATATGTAATCTTCCTTAGGCAGGTCAGTATCCCCTTCGTCCAGATGATCGTGTTTTGTCATGCCGAGCTATTGATATGTGCTACTATTTTGCAACACCGTTTAAGTATAGCTACTGTTTTCCTATCTTTTCAGATTCAGGACAATGAATATGATATCAGGGGAACTGCACAATATGAACCCATGTTGAGTCATCTCTATTGCCTCATGTGTTTGCTGCAAATGTGTCAGCATCAATTGCAAGATGAGGCAGCTAGCTAGCTGTGGAGTTGCCAACATGCTCAAAGTGCTCGCAACATTGAGAAGAAACAAGCATGCCCAGGAAATTAATGCATGCGCAGGGAGGCCCTTTGCTCAGAGAAGCATCAATCGGTTTTCTTTATTTCCACACATTCTCACAGCTTTGTATATTGGTTATAGTATGGTGAATCATTGAGATGCATAGACATGCTGAACTTTTGTTCTTCTGAATGTTAGTTTAATGTGAGTGTCTACATCCAGTACCGCATCCTCTAATTTGGTGGATGCACGCAGAGAAAATAAATCTCCTTAATTTACTCCATAACCACCCTATTAAATAGGCCTAGTAACAATCCAGGCGCATGCAGTGGCCGGCAGGCACATGCATCCTGCATGCATGGCCAGTCAGCCAAGCCCATGCGCCAGCTCCAATGCAGCAACGCAAAAGAAGAGAGCGGTTCTTGGAAAAAGCGAGTAGTTAGTGCAGCGGGCCTTATAAACACGAACAGCTCGCTCTCCCGCTTCCGTCTCCCCACCCAATTCCCCCCGCTCCCCAATCTTCCTCACTCGTCCAGAAAACCCCGCTCACCTTCTTCCTCACTCGTACAGAAAATGCCTGCTCCTCTTCTTCCACTCCTACAGAAATCCCCAGCCCTCCTTCTTCCCCACTCGCATTGCCACTAGGCTCATCTCTGGCTACTTTGCTCAAACCCGTGGGCTCGGCACGACGCCCACAAGGAAAATGGAGTCGGCTGTCCCCAGCGCCAAGAAGATGAGGCTCCCG
>NC_057798.1:511848254-511865863 GCF_018294505.1 Triticum aestivum | reverse complement strand
ACATCAGCGATCTTCCAGGCGTCATCCTTGAGGAGATCATCTCGCTTCTCCCCACCAAGGATTGTTGCCGCACACAAGTCCTCTCAACTCGGTGGTGCCCTCTATGGCGCACCGTGGCCCTCAATCTCAATTGTCGTCAGATATCTGTCCTTCCTGAATTTGATTTCCTCGGAGACATCGTCTCTTCTCACCAGCAGGGCCCCGTTCAATGCCTCTACATCCTGACAAGCTACCTGCTGTCCATACCCGGCAAGGTGGACACTTGGCTGACATCCCCTGAATTCGGGAAACTCCAGCAGTTTGAGTTCTACCATTACCACGAAAGTTTCATACAACGAACATACCAAGAATTTGTGCCCACACCACCGTTGTCCATCTCGCGGTTTTCCTCCTCTCTCCACACCGCCACCTTCGCCCGGTGCTATCTACCAGACGATCTGGTACAAATGCTTTGACTCCCACTGCTAAAAAAACTTTTGCTTGTGGTGGTTTATCTGTCAGAGGCCTCACTGCACAGCATCATCCACTCCAGTTGCCCTGCCCTAGATCGCTTGCTGATTGTTTTGGGAATAGAAATCGGTATCAGTTGTCTCCAAATAAAGTCGCCTCACCTTAAAAGCATTGGAATTTGTTTTAAAGGACAGCAGCTCATCATCGAAGATGTGCCTTCACTTGAAAGGTTGCTCCTTCATAATTGTTATACACCTTCAGAAATAATTGTCGTCTCTGCGCCCAAACTCGAGACCTTGGGTGTAATTCGTGACCCGTTTAATAATGACAAGGAGTCGGTGTTTGGCTCCTCACTTTTTCAGGTACCGTATATTATCATCTACACATTTGTAATCATATGCTGCATTTTTCATTTGTGCGCATAAGTTTTATATCATTTTGGAGTACACTTTGGGTACTAATATTATGTTATATGCTCAATGAAGAGTTTGTCCATTGATAGCCTATCAATGCTGCTGGATTCTGTCAAGATCATATATATCAGAATGTATAGTTTTGATCTAGACATAATTATTTGCTTGCTGCGATGCTTTCGATCTCTGGAGAATTTATACATAGAGGTGATGATTTCATGCACATTGAAAACCCGTATATATTGTACTAGAATTAATTATTCAGCTGTCGTTCTTTCGACATACTCTTTTTTCAGACCTTAACTGTTTTCAATCTTCATGTCTACTTAGGCAGAACCACATGGAGAAAAACATATAACCTATCGTTGGCGTAATAAGCAGAAGGATTTTCTCAGTTCTCATGACATTCATTTGAGGACAATAACAATGGGACGATATGCATCCAACCAGGCAAATAGAAGCTTTGTCACATTCTTCCTGTTGAATGCGAGGTTACTATTGTCCATGAGGCTTAATTTTTACAGCAAGATATTTCTCACGGACGAACATGTTGAATAGCAAAAAAACAAGTTTCAAGTGGACAAATGGGCTTCTAAACGTGCTCGGCTTCTATTTATAATAAGTTGTAGACATCCTGAAATAAATTTTTTTGCACAGGATGTTGATTTTATGGATCAGACCGATCCATTTGTTTGTGACTGCAAAAAAGAGTGGTTGGGTTAGATGTTACTGTCATGTTCAATCTGGGTTTTGTCTAAAAATTTGATGAACAATTAATCCTTGGGATTTTTGTACCATTTGTATGCTTGACTTCCATGTTGTTGCCCTCGTACTCCCCTCCACCTGCCACTACACTGCCGCATCTTCCATGGCTGCTGTTTGTTCCCGTACGAGGCCTTGACATTGTTCTCCACCTTGGTTAGCTCGCTGTGCTTGCCACCGTCTGGCGTTGACAACATGGTCAACAACCAAGAGGAATCAGGAGATGACTGTACATGGAGAGGTTGACAGTAGGGACCCACCAGGGTCATTGCATTTCGCAAGCAGGTGCCTCGTTATTACAAGCCAAAAAAATACTTCCTCCTAATTGTTTGACAACTAGGTTCCACGCCATTGTCAATGTAGTCAATAAACGAGAAAATTACACAACGAGTGGATAACACCAGGGACCCAGCAGCTCGCCCAGTTGTTTTTCCGTTTCAGAGATGGAGCTCAACTGCGTGCTGTACGGGGGTTGTGGCTCATCTAGGCTACGCTTACGCTTTTATTAAGCACATGACAAGCCCAGTTGATATATTTTTTCTTTCTGAAATTGGCTAGCCCAGTTCTTTTTTTTGGAGAATACCAAAACCGAGGCCTACTTGCTTTTCACAGCCCTGCTGGGCTACAAATATTTCAAGACGAGGAGGGATGTAAGTAGTAAGAAAGGGGCTTCCCCAGAAAACGAGCTATAAGTTGTAAGAAATGGGCTGTAAATTTTTAAACCAAAGCCAACCAGCATTTGCATTAAAATATCATTTTTTCAGGATTTCTCTACTCTATACTCTTATAAAAACCAAAGCCAACTGGCAATTACATTAAAATATCATCTTTTCTCCCACAAGATAAACTACTCATACAAATGCATCTTCATGTTCCATGCAACGAACGGGCATCTTGATAGTTAAGATTCTAAATTTCATTCGTTTTTTTTTTGCGGAGAATTGTTTTTTGAATTTTATTTTGATATAATTTTTTGAAAATTATTTTTAACGTGACTCGAAATTTCGTGATTAAAAGAGTTCGGACCCCACCGAAATATGCAAACTTTCGTAGAATTTTTTAGCAGTGCCCAGAATATATGGTCTGTAATGCTAATGAAAAGAATATGGGCTTCAAATATCCTTAAGAATTAGCAAATGGGCTGTGAATGGTTGAAAATAATGGCTAATGGGTTGTATGTTGTTTTCCACGGATTTGGAGGCTGACTTCTGGGCCTACTAGGTTGACGATGACGCTGTCCTAATTTTTTTTGACGCGTACGCAAGGCTTTGTCAACTTAGTAAACACACAGTAGTGACTGTTGGATGTCCATCCAACGGCCGCCGTGCTTCTTCAATCTCTGATCTTCCTGCTCCAGCCGCCCAAACCAGCACCGGCGGGACTGCCTGCTCCCTCCTCCCGTGGCTGGTTGTGCTGCCGCCAGGCCATCCCTCTAACCACCCACACATCCTGTTATTTTTCGGCGATGTAAGCGCTCGTTCTCCCCTCAGCGTGGGCATCCGCTGCGGTGGCTTCGCCGACTCTGGGTGGTTCTCTTCCTAGGCCTCGCCCTCGTCCACCGCGTTTGTGCTCTCGGCGCCGCAAGGTCAACATGGTGAACAAACAACAGCCATCGGAAGAGGCTGACAGTAGGGGCCCATACAGGAAAATGCCTCCTTATTATGCGCAAAATAATGATTCCTCCACCTGATAGTTGGGACCCACCGGAAGGCTCTCTGTATTTCGTGAAAAAAACATTCCCCCCGCTGTCAGCTCGGACCCACCGGAAATGCCTCCTTATTACGCACAAAAAATGAATACTCCCCCTGCTAGCTAGGACTCACCTTGGTGGGAGGCTGACTTGTGGGCCTACTAAGTTTACGGGGACGAAGGGCTTTGTCAACTTAGTCAATATGAACGATTCTAGCTCCAGTGACCGTATGATGTCCATCCAACGGTCGTAGTGCTTCTTCAACCTTTGGTCTTCGTGCTCCAGCCGCCCAAAGCAGCGCCGGTCGTGCCGCATGCTCCTGCCTCCCGTGGCCGGCTGTGATGCCGTGGAGGACTCACCGCCCCTACTACTCCCACCGCTGGCCAGGCCATCCCTCTACTCACCCACACCCCTTGTTATTCTGCGGCGACGGCAGCCTCACACCGCAACCGAACCAGTGAACCCTCGTACTCCTCTTCGCATGGGCATCCACTGTTGCGTCTTCCTCGGCTCCGCGTCGTCCCCTTCCTAGGCCTCGCCGTCGTCCACCATGTGGTGCTCTCGACGCGGCATGGTCAATGTGGTCAACGACCAACTTCCATCGGAAGAGTATTGTGCGTGGAGAGGCTGACAGCTGGGTCCACGGCGGCCGCAAGGAATTGCCTCCTTATTACGCGCAAAATAATTATTCCTCCACCTGAAAGCAGGCACCCACCGGACGGGCCACCGTATTTCGCAAAAAAAATGTTTCCCCCCTGACTTCTGGGACCCACCAGCTACACCTTCGCACGCAAGGAAGTGCGTCCGGGCAAAAAAAACAAAACGATTCGCCCCCTTGACTGCTGGGACCCACCAGCTACATCTTTGCACGCAAGGAAGTGCGTCCGGGAAAAAACGATTCGCCCCCCTGACTGCTGGGACCCACCAACTACATCTTCACATGCAAGGAAGTGCGTCCGGAAAAAAACGATTCGCCCCCCTGACTGCTGGGACCCACCAGCTACATCTTCGCTCGCAAGGAAGTGCCTGATAGTCGGGACCCACCTGGTCGAAGCGTATGTAGCATTGTCATTCTGGTCGTGAACGTGTACGTACATACTGGTGGATGTAGAGGCATGCACGTGTCGTAGTAGAGGCGCGTACGTGTCGTAGTAGAGGCGTGCACGTAGCATGTACACGTACGTACAGCGGCCAGGGTGCAAGAAAGAAAATACGGCCACGTATGTGTACATACGGGCGGGGTCTCGAACGCCTACTCGTGCATATATACGTACGGCCAGGGCTCGTGTACATGGCTGGGTCGGAACGGAGAAACAACGTCATCGTCGTGTTCATGAGGAGCCAACCGGCTGGGTCGGAACGGAATGCGTGGTCGTGTTCATCGGGAGGGCTTGGATGGAACAGGCGATGGAAACGAGGCCCGGCGTACTGCAGAACGGTGGAAACAGCCTCGTGTTCGACCGGCCTCGTTCGAAACGGGATCCTGTTCATTAGGAGGGGTGTGGCGTACCACAAAACGGAGGAAACAGACCTCTTGTGGTCGAAACGAGGGTCCTGTTGATCGGGAGGGGTGTGACATACCGCAAAACGGATGAAACGGACTTGTGTTGGAGCGCTACAGTCAAAACAGAGGTCCTGTTCATCGGGAGGGGTGTGGCGTACCGCAAAACAAGACTCCACGGGATAATGTTCATCTCCACCGTCGACCTCCTCCAGCCTCCACGGGGTACTGTTCATCCACCGTCGACCTCCTCTAGCCTCCACCTGCGACTGTTCATCCACGGGCTCCTGTTCATCCAGCCTCCACCGCGCGCTACTCCACCAGCTACTGTTCAACCACCCCTCTTCATGGGCTCCTGTTCAACCACCCCTCCACGGGCTACTGTTCATCCACCCCTCCACCGTCTACTGTTAGTCCAGCCCTCCACGGGGTCGTCCTGTTCATCCAGCCCTCCACGGGGTCCTGTTCATCCAGCCCCAACCGGTTCGATCGATCGGGGTCCTGTTCATCCAGAGGCAACGCCACGGGTCATGTTCATCCACTCCCACCGCTCACTATTCATCCAACCCCCCCCCCCGGCAATGCTCACTGTTCATCCAGAGAGGCAACATCGATCGGCTTCAGTTAGCAGCAGTAGTGAAGGAATTGATCGCTCGGGTTCAGTAACGCGTAGCCTGCAGTGCAATTGCTCGGGTTCAGTTAGAGCCCAACGCCTCGCTCGGGTTCAGTTAGAGCCAACGCCTCGCACACACGCGCGTACGTGTATGAGAGAAACACGCATGGCTCGGGCCCCGACCACCCATCGTAACCGGGAACTCCCCGAAATTTTCCTCGCCCTCGCTTCTACCACGGTTTTTTCCGTCATGGACGGCCCAAAGAATGTCATGCAGCTGTGTCTCCGGCCCGCCCAGGACGAAAAGCCCATTTTATGTCATAGAAGTAGGGGCCCACCACACCTATGATGATACCGGGTTTTGTCACAATTATCGTCATAGAAGTGTCATATGTATGACAGAAAAATTTTCGTTCGGCCCAAAATGTCACGGATGTGTCTTTTTTTTTGTAGTGACTGTAATACCTTGTGTGCAGTTCTATCTCCTACATGATGCCCTCTGTAGGCTTCGGAGTGACATTTTTGTAGGATTTGTTCCTATTCATGCTCATGTATACAATGTCTAATAATACCATCTACTCCTTTATAAAGATGTGGGTCATCCCAAAAGTAATGTCTTAAGTCAAAGAAGATTTATTTTCTTTTGTTGGTATGTAAAACTAGGCCGTATAAATTTAGAAACAATATAATTAGCATAATCTGCATACCGAGGAGTATTATGAGAAGCATTTATGACAGCTAGTTGTTTATCAAGGAAGCTATCATCAATAGGTAGTGGGCCATCAAGGATATTTTCTAACCTAGACAAGTTATCAGCTATGGGACTCAGCTCCCTTCCTATCAATGATATGTAAATCAAATTCTTGTAGCAAAAGACTCCTCCTAATGAGTCTAGGCTTAGCATCTTTCTTTTCCATGAGGTATTTAATAGCAGCATGATCCGTGTGAACAATTACTTAGAATCAACAATGTAAGATCTGAATTTATCACAAGCAAACACAACTGCTAGAAATTCTTTCTCAGTAGTAGCATAATTTCTTTGAGCACTGTCAAGAGTTTTACTAGCATAATGAATAACATTTAATTTCTTACCAACTCTTTGTCCTAGAACAACACTAACATCATAGTCACTAGCATCACACATAATTTCAAAAGGTAAGTTCCAATCAGGTGGTTGAACGATGGGTGCAGAAGTTAAGGCTTTCTTAAGTGTTTCAAAGGCTTCTACATAATCATCATCAAAAACAAATGGAACATCTTTTTGCAAGTATTAGTAAGAGGCCTAGAAATTTTAGAGAAGTCTTTAATAAATCTTCTATAGAAACCAGCATGACCAAGGAAACTTCTTATATCTTTAATATCTTTAGGACATGGCATTTTCTTAATTGCATCAACTTTAGCTTTATCCACCTCAATACCTTGTTCAGAAATTTTGTGCCCCAAGACAATACCTTCATTCACCATAACGTGGCACTTCTCCCAAATCAAGAAAAGATTAGTTTGTTCACATCTCTGCAAAACTCGATCAAGGTTGCTTAATCAATCATCAAAAGAAGTTATGTAAACAAAAAAATCATCCATGAAAACCTCAACAATCTTTTCACAAAAGTTAGATAATATAGAGTCATACATCTTTGAAAGGTAGCAGGTGCATTACATAGACCAAAAGGCACACGTCTATAAACATAAGTTCCAAAAGGACAAGTAAAAGTGGTTTTCTCTTGATCAGGTTGTGATACACTTATTCGAGAGAAACTGGAATATCCATCAAGAAATCAAAAATGTGTGTGCTTTGACAACCTTTCTAACATTTGATCAATAAAAGGCAAAGGGTAATGATCTTTTCTAGTGGCCTTATTTAATTTTCTAAAATCAATTAGCATTCTATAGCCAGTCACTATTCTCTATGGGATAAGTTCATTTTTATCATTAGGAACTGTTGGGGACGTAGTAATTTCAAAAGAAATCCTACGCACACGCAAGATCATGGTGATGTATAGCAACGAGAGGGGAGAGTGTTGTCCACGTACCCTCGTAGACCGAAAGCGAAAGCGTTAGCACAACGCGGTTGATGTAGTCGTACGTCTTCACGGTCCGACCGATAAAGCACCGAAAGCACGGCACCTCCGAGTTCTTGCACACGTTCAGCTCGATGACGTCCCTCGAACTCCGATCCAGCCAAGTGTCGAGGGAGAGTTCCGTCAGCACGACGATGTGGTGACGATGATGATGTTCTACCGACGCAGGGCTTCGCCTAAGCACCGCTACAATATTATCGAGGTGGAATATGGTGGAGGGGGCACCGCACACGGCTAATAGATCTCAAGGATCAATTGTTGTTGTGTCTAGAGGTGCCCCCTTGCCCCCGTATATAAAGGAGCAAGGGGGAGGGGGCGGCCGGCCAGGAGGGGGCGCGCCAGGAGGAGTCCTACTCCCACCGGGAGTAGGACTCCCTCATTTCCTTGTCCAAGTAGGAGAGGGGGAAGGAAGGGAGAGAGGGGAGGAAGGAAAGGGGGGCGCCCCCCCCCCCTCCTTGTCCTATTCGGACTAGAGGGGGAGGGGGCGCGTGGCCTGCCCTGGCCGCCCCTCCTCTTCTCCACTTTGGGCCCATCAGGCCCATTAACCCCCCGGGGGGTTTCGGTAACCCCTCGGTACTCCGGTATATATCCGATAACCCTCGGAACCATTCCGGTGTCTGAATATAGTCATCCAATATATCAATCTTCATGTCTCGACCATTTCGAGACTCCTCTTCATGTCCGTGATCACATCCGGGACTCCGAACTATCTTCGGTACATCAAAATACATGAACTCATAATATAACTGTCATCTAACTTTAAGCGTGCGGACCCTACGGGTTCGAGAACTATGTAGACATGACCGAGACACGTTTCCGGTCAATAACCAATAGCGGAACCTGGATGCTCATATTGGCTCCTACATATTCTACGAAGATCTTTATCGGTCAAACCACATAACAACAAACGTTGTTCCCTTTGTCATCGGTATGTTACTTGCCCGAGATTTGATCGTCGGTATCTCAATACCTAGTTCAATCTCGTTACCAGCAAGTCTCTTTACTTGTTATGTAATGCATCATTCCGTAACTAACTCATTAGCTACATTGCTTGCAAGGCTTATAGTGATGTGCATTACCGAGAGGGCCCAGAGATACCTCTCCGACAATCGGAGTGACAAAACCTAATCTCGAAATACGCCAACTCAACATGTACCTTTGGAGACACCTGTAGAGCTCCTTTATAATCACCCAGTTACATTTTGACGTTTGGTAGCACACAAGGTGTTCCTCTGGTAAACGGGAGTTGCATAATCTCATAGTTGTAGGAACATGTATAAGTCATGGAGAAAGCAATAGCAACATACTAAACGATCAAGTGATAAGCTAACGGAATGGGTCAAGTCAATCACATCATTCTCCTAATGATGTGATCCCGTTAATCAAATGACAACTCATGTCTATGGTTAGGAAACAAAACCATCTTTGATTAACGAGCTAGTCAAGTAGAGGCATACTAGTGACATTATGTTTGTCTATGTATTCACACATGTATTATGTTTCTGGTTAATACGATTCTATCATGAATAATAAACATTTATCATGATATAAGGAAATAAATAATAACTTTATTATTGCCTCTAGGGCATATTTCCTTCGGGAACAACAATAATGCCTCCTTTCTTAGGGACACAATGAACATGACTTACCCATCTACAATCAGCTATATGATAAATTATACTTGCTTCCAGAAGCTTTAGTATTTCAATTCTTACCACTTCCTTCATCTTATGATTTGATCAATGACGGGTTTAACATCGGGTTCCATATTAATCTTGTGCTGACAGAGAGTGGGACTGATGCCCTTACGATCATCAAGAGTATATCAAATAGCAGCACGGTGCTTCCTCAGAATTTTCAATAATCACTTTTCTTCCTGCTCTATAATGTTAGCACTAATAATAATAGCATATATCCTTTTCTCGTCAAGATAAGCATATTTCAAACTATTAGGCAATTGCTTTAATTCAAACACATGATCACCCTTAGGTGGAGGAGGACCTCCTAGAGTTTCAACACACAAATTGTGTTTAAGAATAGATTGTTGCTCAAAGAATATTTTATCTATTTCATTTCTTTCATGCAAGTGCATATCATTTTAATGGTCTAGCAAATATTGTTCTAGAGGATCAGTAGGAGATACGGCAATGGAAGCAAGACCAATTAATTCATCCTTACTAGGCAATTCTTTATTATGAGGTTGACTGCGAAACTTAGAGAAATTAAACTCATGAGACACATCACCAAAATTAACACTGACGATTTCTTTCTCGCAATCTATCTTAGTATTAACAGTGTCAAAGAAAGGCCTACCAAAAATAATGGGACAAAAATCATCTTGTGGAGAACTGAGAACTAGAAAATCAGTAGGGTATTTTATCTTTCCCACACAAGACTTCAACATCTCTAACAATCCAAACTGGTGTGATAGTATCTTCATAACCCACAAGTATAGGGGATCGTTTGTAGCCTTCTTCGATAAATAAGAGTGTCGAACCCAACGAGGAGCTAAAGGTAGAACAAATATTCCCTCAAGTTCTATAGACCACTGATACAACTCTACGCACACTTGACGTTTGCTTTACCTAAAACAAGTATGAAACTATTTTGCAAGAATAAAACTACGAGTACTTTGCGAGAATAAAACTACGAATAAATTGCAAGGTAATAAAAGTAGATAGCTTTTGTCAGCGAGAAAGTCATTTGTCCCTAGGAAATCGATAACTAGATCGGTAATCATTCTTGCAATTTTATATGAGGGAGAAGCATGAGCTAACATACTTTCTCTACTTGGATCATATGCCCTTATGATTGGACCCCTAGCAAGCATCCGCAACTACTAAAGATCATTAAGGTCGTGAAACCCAACCATAGCATTAAGCATCAAGTCCTCTTTACTCCCATACGCAACAACCCACTTACTCGGATTTGTGTATTCTGTCACTCACGCCACCCACCATAAGCGAACCATGAACATATTGCAACACCCTACAGAGGGGATCCCTCACATTTGCACGACACGGAGGGAACCGTAGGACAACACCATAATAAAATATAGACTCATACCAACCAAGATCACGATTAGCCCACATGACAAAACAAATCTAGTCAAACATCATAGGATAGCCAAATATCACTGGGAAATAATATATGGAGTTTAGCACCATGTTTAAGTAGAGATTACAGCGGGGAGAAGGGGTGTTACACTGCTGCATAGAGGGGGAGAAAGTTGGTGTTGACGGCAACAAGATTGTTGATGTAGATCGCCATCACAATCCTTGCCCCGGCGGTGCTTCGACGCCATCGGGAGAGAGGGGGAGAGCCCCCCCTCCTCCTCCTCCTCCTCCTCCTTCTTCTTCTTCTTCTTCCTTGGCCTCCCCCCTATATGGGAGGAGAGTTCCCCCTCTGGTCCATGGCCTCCATGGCGGCAGAGGGGCGGGAGCCCCCTCCGAGATTGGATCTCCCTCTCTGTTCTCTTCTGTTTCGTGTTCCCCAGATCTGGTCGAAAACCGTTTCTTATATTCCCGGAGATCCGTAACTCCGATTGCGCTGAGATTTTAACACGTTTTTTTCCGGATATAAGTTTCCTTGCACCCGAAGTAGAGATCCAACCGAGGTACGAGGTTAGCACAACCCACTTGGGCACGCCTGGCCCCGGGGGCATGCCCTGGTGTATCTTGGGGGCTGCGGGCCCCCGTTTGGGTTGATTCCGTGTCCCAAAAAGTGCATATATTCCAAAATAATTCTCCGTAAAATTTTATTGCATTTGGACTTCGTTTGATATGGATATTCTATGAAACAAAAAACATGCAAAAAAACAAGAACTGGCACTGGGAACTGGATCAATAGGTTAGTCCAATAAATCATATGAAATGTTGCCAAAAATATATGAAAGTTGTATAATATTGGCATGGAACAATCAAAAATTATAGATACGACGGAGACATATCATATCTCTATTAGCAAGTTTAATAGTAACATCAATATCTTCTATTTATTGGGTGCTATATCATTCATAATTTCTTGATACAGGGTAAAAGGAATAGCACTCAGACTAGCACCCATATCACATAAGCCATGATAACAATGATCTCCTATTTTAAGTGAGACAACAGGCGTGCCAACAACAGGTTTATTCTTATCTTTAATATCTGGTTTGGCAGTTCTAGCAGCTTCATCACAGAAATAAAAAACATGCCCATCAATATTATCGACCAAAATATCTCTAACCTTAGCAATACTAGGTTCTACTTTAATTTGTTCAGAAGGTTTAGCTGCTCTAATATTACTTTTGTTAATCATAGTTGAGACATTAGCATGTTCCTTTATCCTAATAGGGAAGGGTGGTTTTTCAATGTAAGCGGTAGGCACAACTGGGACAACATATTATATGATAGTTTCATCTTTGATTATGACTAGCCCCTCAATCTTTTGTTTAATAGGGTGGTGGTATTTAAATTACTTCTCCTTAGGGAGGTCAACATGAGTAGCAAATGATTCACAAAAAGAGGCTACTATCTCAGAGTCAAGTCCATATTTAGTGCTAAACTTGTGAAAAGCATCGGTATCCATAAAAGATTTAACACATCAAACTCAAGCTTTATACCTGTCTCTTTACCTTCGTCGAGTTCCCAGTCTTCAGAGTTGTGCTTAATTCTTTCCAAAAGATCCCACCTAAATTCAATAGTCTTCTTCATAAAAGAACCAGTACAAGAAGTATCGAGCATGGATTGATCATCACGAGAAAGCCGAGCATAAAAATTATATATATAATAATTTCTCTTGAGAGATCATGACTGGGGCATGAATATAACATTGACTTAAGCCTCCCCCAAGCTTGAGCGATACTTTCTCCTTCACGAGGCCAAAATTATATATATAATTCCGATCACAATGAACAAGATGTATAGGATAAAACTTTTGGTGAAATTCCAATTTCAATCGGTTCCAATCCCAAGCTCTAGTATCATCACATAGTCTATACCATGTCAATGCTTTTGCCCCCAAAGATAAAGGGAAAACCTTCTTCTTAAATTCATCTCTGGGTAAACCTGGAAGCTTAAATAATCCACAAATTTCATCCACATAGATTAGGTGCATATCAGGATGTAGTGTTCCATCTCTTGCATAAGGATTTGCTAGTAGTTTCTCTATCATACCCAAAGGAATCTCATAACCAATATTTTCAGTAGGTGCAGTTGGTTGAGGAGCAACTCTTTGTGCTTCTGGTGAGGTGAAGATACCCCGAACAAACCCCTCAAAGGATTACTTTACATAGTAATAGTAAATTTCAACATGTTATATAAAATATTCTTTACCAATTTCGACTTACCAAGAGCGCTTCACTCCCCGGCAATGGTGCCAGAAAAGAGTCTTGATGACCCACAAGTATAGGGGATCAATCATAGTCCTTTTGACAAGTAAGAGTGTCAAATCTAACAAGTAGCAGAAGGAAATGACAAGCGGTTTTCAGTAAGGTAATTTCCGCAAGCACTGAAATTGTCGGTAACAGATAGTTTGATAGCAAAATAATTTGTAGCAAGTAGCAATAGTAACAATAGGTGCAGCAAGGTAGCCCAATTCTTTTTGTAGCAAAGGACAGGCCAAAATAGTCTCTTATAGTAAGCAAAGCGTTCTTGAGGACACACGGGAGTTTCATATAGTCACTTTCATCATGTTCGTTTGATTTGCGTTTGCTACTTTGTTATTTGATATGTGGGTGGACTGGTGCTTGGGTGATGTTCTTACTTTAACAAGCCTCCCACTTATTATTAACCCCTCTCTCAAGCATCCGCAACTAAGAAAGAAGAATTAAGACAAAATCTAACCATAGCATTAAACATATGGATCCAAATCAGCCCCTTGCAGAATAGTGCATAAACTACGGTTTAAGCTTCTGTCACTCTAGCAACCCATCATCTAACAACTACTCCACAATGCATTCCCTTAGGCCCAAAGATGGTGAAGTGTCATGTAGTCGACGCCCACATAACACCACTAAGGGAATCACAACATACATACCATCAAAATATCAAACGAATATCAAGTTCACATCATTACTTATGACAAGACTTCTCCCATGTCCTCAAGAACAAAAGTAACTACTCACACAACATATTCATGCTCAAGATCAGAGGGGTATTGAATATCATAATAGATCTGAACATATAATCTTCCACCAAATAAACCGCGTAGCATCAACTACAAGATGTAATCAACACTACTAGTCACCCACAGGTACCAATCTGAGGTTTTGATACAAAGATTGATCACAAGATATGAACCAAGGTTTTGAGATGAGATGGTGTTGTTGAAGATTTTGATGGAGATTGGCCCTCCCACGATGAGAGGGTTGTTCGTAATGATGATAGCTTCAATTTCCCCCTCCCAGAGGGAAGTATCCCCGGCGGAATCGCTCCACAGGAGAGCAAAAGTGCTCCTGCCCAAGTTCCGCCTCAAGACGGCGACCCACCGTCCCGAAAGTCCTCTCATTATTTTTCTAGGGAAAATGACCTTATGTACCAGAAGATGGGCACCGGAAGTAGGTTAGGGGGCCACTACCCACCAGTGCGCGCTTGGGGGGAGTAGGTGCGCCCTGGTGTCTAGTGGGCACCTGGGTGGCCCCCTCTGGTATTTCTTTTCTCCAGTATGTTTATATATTCCAAAATAATTCTCCGTAAAATTTCAGCTCAGTTCGAGATGTGCAGAATAGGTATCTCTGACATAGCTTTTTCAGGTCCAGAATTCTAGCTGCCAGTAATCTCCCTTTTTGTGTAAACTTTGCATATTATGAGAGAAAAGGCATTAGAATTACTCCACAAAGTGTTATATTGCATAAAAACACTATAAATAGCCGTAGGAAAACATGATGCAAAATGGACATATCAGGATGTTGAGGTAATTTGAAGAGGCAATAAAATCCTTTCGTCTTCTATAGTTGGTATGAGCGTTAGGAAAAACCACATCTAGATGTGTCCATGGGGAAGCCCTTAACTAACTGTAGTGATAACCAGTGTGGGGATTGTATGGTGGTGGAGTATGTGATGTGGAGCCTACTTAGAGTAGAACATGTCTATATCGGGAACCACCCACTTATGCCCTTGAAGAGCAGATTACAAATACGATAGAGAGGTACGCTCTGCACTTGTTGCAAGTCATATTAGTAGTTCTAAAACCCTCAAGAACACCTTACTTCTCAAGCACCGCTCGTACTAACACATTATCTTTCTATTTCGTGTTTTACCTTTCTATTCATAGACTAGATAAAACCCTTTCTATTTTGTTTACCTAGCTATTTATAGAGTAGGCTATTTCCAAACTCCGGTTTGGGTGTGTATGGGACTACGTCGTTGTCAACGTAGTTACGTGGTTAGTAGTGCCTTCCTTTCTATTCCATGTGGGTTTGATAGTCTACTTATCACAACCCTCTCCCTAATACAAATATTGATGATCTTATGTAAAAGAAAAATAGAGAATTCAAATTTGAGTTGAAATGTTTGAATAATGAGGATTTCCTCTCCAATGTCGACAAAATCTAGAATAGAAATGTTGTGTCACAAGATCCTATTGATGTGATTAATATAAAGATGAAAAGATTTAATTATATTGTTAGAGTATATAAGCATATCTCTATATTTGATAGAGTATTTTTTGTAATGGTCTCCTACCTTATCTCTAGTAGTGTCTCTTGACATCCAAGTCTTGTACTCTATATAAACCGGCTAAGAGGCCCTATACAATACACATCACATATTCACATTATGCAAATTATCTTCTCTCTAGTCCTCTTACATGCTATCAGAGCAAAGGGCTATCACCTTGCTTGAGAAACTCGTCGGTTTCCACTAAAGTCAATGCTTCCGTGGCGCGACACCGTCCATGATGCTCCTGTTGCGACTGCAGGGGCATGTCAGCCCAAAGCTAAAAACTAACGGGTTGACACCTCCCGTAGTCGTAGCGGGAGCAACATGGGCGGTGCCACGTGATGTCTACTACGCAACCTTCTTCTTGTAGACGTTGTTGGGCCTCCAAGTGCAGAGGTTTGTAGGACAGTAGCAAATTTCCCTCAAGTGGATGACCTAAGGTTTATCAATCCGTGGGAGGCGTAGGATGAAGATGGTCTCCCTCAAACAACCCTGCAACCAAATAACAAAGAGTCTCTTGTGTCCCCAACACACCCAATACAATGGTGAATTGTATAGGTGCACTAGTTCGGCGAAGAGATGGTGATACAAGTGCAATATGGTTAGGTTTTTGTAATCTGAAAATATAAAAACAGCAAGGTAACTAATGATAAAAGTGAGCGTAAACGGTATTGCAAAGGTAGGAAACAAGGCCTAAGGTCCATACTTTCACTAGTGCAAGTTCTCTCAACAATAATAACTTAATTGGATCACATAACTATCCCTCAACATGCAACAAAGAGTCACTCCAAAGCCACTAATAGCGGAGAACAAATGAAGAGATTATGGTAGGGTACGAAACCACCTCAAAGTTATCCTTTCTGTTCTATCTATTCAAGAGTCCGTAGTAAAATAACATGAAGCTATTCTTTCCGTTAAATCTATCATAGAGTTCATACTAGAATAGCACCTTAAGACACAAAACAACCAAAACCCTAATGTCACCTAGATACTCCATTGTCACCTCAAGTATCTGTGGGAATGATTATACGATATGCATCACACAATCTCAGATTCATCTATTCAACCAACACAAAGTACTTCAAAGAGTGCCCCAAAGTTTCTACCAGAGAGTCAAGACGAAAACGTGTACCAGCCCCTACGCATAGGTTCATGGGCGGAACCAGCAAGTTGATCATCAAAACATACATCAAGTGGATCACGTGATATCCCATTGTCACCATAGATAAGCACGGCAAGACATACATCAAGTGTTCTCAAATCCTTAAAGACTCAATCCGACAAGATAACTTCAAAGGGAAACGCAATCCATTACAAGAGAATAGAGGGGGAGAAACATCATAATATCCAACTATAATAGCAAAGCTCGCGATACATCAAGATCATGCCATAGAGAAAACACAAGAGGGAGAGATCAAACACATAGCTACTCATACATACCCTCAGCCCCGAGGGTGAACTACTCCCTCCTCGTCATGGAGAGCGCCGGGATAATGAAGATGGCCACCGGTGAGGGATCCCCCCCCCCCCTCTGGCAGGGTGCCGGAACGGGCTCCCGAGAGGTTTTTGGTGGCTATAGAGGCTTGCGGCGGCGGAACTCCTGATCTATCTTCGTATTCGATGGCTTTAGGGTATATGGGAATATATAGGCGAAAGAAGTCAGTCGGGGGAGCCTCGAGGGGCCCATGAGGGTGGAGGGCACGCCCCCCGATCTCGTGGCCTCCTCGACGCTTCTCTGGCTTGCACTCCAAGTCTCCTGGATCATGTTCGTTCCAAAAATAACGCTCCTGAAGGTTTCATTCCGTTTGGACTCCGTTTGATATTCCTTTTCTTCGAAACACTGAAATAGGCAATAAAACAGCAATATGGGTTGGGCCTCCGGTTACTAGGTTAGTCCCAAAAGTAATATAAAAGTATATAATAAAGCCCGTAATCATTCAAAACAGATAATAAAATAGCATGAATGCTTCATAAATTATAGATACGTTGGAGACGTATCAGCATCCCCAAGCTTAATTCATGCTCGTCCTCGAGTAGGTAAATGATAAAAGAAAGAATTTATGAAGTGTGAATGCTAGCAGGTGCACAAGTTTGATCAATGATAATTTCAATCACCTTTTCTAGCATGATTATATGTCATAACAGTAGTTCATCTCATAGAACTTCTCAAGATCAAGTAACAAGCTATTCACATGTTAAAGCATAGACCATAAACTTTCTTGAAAACTAGCAAACTTCATTCTCAGTCATCAAAAAATTGCAATTCATCTTATTTCAGGAAGGGTCTATGTCAGAGCTTTGATTTAGCAAACTCCACATACTCAACTATCATATACTAATGGTTATGGAGTTTCAATCGGACACTGAGAAAGATAGGGGCTTATAGTGTTGCCTCCCAACGTATTCACCTTTGGGTGATGTCAACAATAATAGTTCATGCTAACTTACATCCAATTGGA